>NW_020258670.1:0-5962 GCF_003255815.1 Theropithecus gelada | reverse complement strand
GTGTTTGGTTTTCTGTTCTTGTGATAGTTTGCTAAGAATGATGGTTTCCAGCTGCATCCATGTCCCTACAAAGGACACAAACTCATCCTTTTTTATGGCTGCATAGCGTTCCATGGTGTATATGTGCCACATTTTCTTAATCCAGTCTGTCAATGATGGACATCTGGGTTGATTCCAATTCTTTGCTATTGTGAATAGTGCTGCAATAAACATACGTGTGCATGTGTCTTTATAGCACCATGATTTATAATCCTTTGGGTATATACCCAGTAATGGGATGGCTGGGTCATATGGTACGTCTAGTTCTAGATCCTTGAGGAATCGCCATACTGTTTTCCATAATGGTTGAACTAGTTTACAATCCCACCAACAGTGTAAAAGTGTTCCTATTTCTCCACATCCTCTCCAGCACCTGTTGTTACCTGACTTTTTAATGATACAAACTTTTAAAAGCCAGATCTCATGAGATCTCACTCACTATCACGGGAACAGCAAGGGGTAAATCTGCCCCCATGATCCAATAACTTCCCACCAGGTCCCTCCCCTGACATGTGGGAATTACAATTTGATGTGAGATTTCAGTGGGTATACAGAACCAAACCATATCAATAACCAAGTTTAACTCTGGTATTACATTCCATATCCCTAAAGAACCTCCTTTAATATATCTTATATAGAAGCTCTGCTGACAATAAATTCTCCCCATTTTTATATGTCAAACAACATCTTCATTTCTCCTTCATCATGATAACTTTCAGTGGTTATAAAATTCTGGGTTGAGAGTAGCTATCTTCCATCAGTTTCAAGATGTCATCCTTTTGTCTTCTGACTTGTCTTGTTTCTGATAACAAGTCCACTGTACATAATATGTCTTTTTCTTGGGATGTCTTCCAAATTCTCTTTTTATCTTTGGTTTTTAGCAATTTGAGCATGGTTTCCTTTTTATATATGTGTTTATGTGTGTACTGTTCTCTGAGCTTCTTCAATCTGTTTTGGTGTCTCTCATTGATTTTTTTCTCATTAAATCCTTATTAATTCCTTTATCATTAATTTCAGATAATTATTTGCCATTATTTCCTCAAATATTTCTTTGGTCTTGTTCTCTTTTTCTCCATCTGGGATTACAAGTACACATATTTAAGATTACTTCCCAGAAGATTGCAAATACACTATTGTACCTCAGCTCTCAATTTACCTGTTTTCAAGTACAATAATTCTTTCCTCAGGTGTACCAAGCATATTGATGAGCCCATCAAATGCATTCTTCACTTTTGTTGCTATGTTTTTCAGTTCTAGTATTTCCATGTGAATCTTATGGTTTCCAGTTGCCTGCTAAAATTACCTATGTGATGTGCATATTGTTCACTTTTCCCATTTGAGTCTTTAAAATATTAATGACAGTAATTAAAAGTTTTCTGTCTGATAGTTTTATTATGTAAGTCATATCTTTGGTTCTGTTAAATTCTTTTTGTTTTGGCAGTGTGCCCATTTTTTGTTGCCATTGTACACATCTTGTACATTTTGTTTAAAACTAAATATCTTGTGTAGGACATTAAAGAATGAGTAAATAGTGTTTATGTCTTTAAATGAGAATGACTGTCCTTCTGCTAGGTCTGGAGTGTGAATCACTCTACTCAGGAGTTAAGCTAGGTTTGGGATTTGTTGTTACCAAGGTTACCTGGCATCACAGGCTGCAAATTCCTCTAGTATTCTCTCGTGTTTAGGATGGGTAATACATGGATAGCCATTTCTTTTCTCAGTATCTGCTCCACTCTCAACTTTAGGTCTTCCTTTTACACTGTGTTTCAGAGAACCGCTGTCCTACACTTAGCAGTTTAAGGCTTTTCTTCTGTAGGGGGAAGGGGAGAAGGATCCAGGTTCTTCTGTAGGGGGAAGGGGAGAAGGATCCAGGTGATGATTCCTGCCTTTCTCAGACTGATTCCTGTACTTCTTATGCTATGCCTGTATCAGAAGAGATGCTTTCAGAGGACTCTAGCCGTTTTTTTTTTTTTGTTTTGTTTTTTTTTTGAGTATACATTGAAGTCTATGGAGAAAAGCCTGCGGTGCAAATCCCCTCATATCTGCAGTCAATAGGGTTGCTATATTATCTTTCTAGTGTGCAACTGGCTTTATCAATTCGATTTAAAAATTCAGCTAAATTCTTACTGCCATCTGGAGATATCTGCTCCAGTAAAATAAGTGCTTGTGTCTCCTCCTAAGTTTCAGGTTAGTTGGTTGCCTTATGACCTTAGTTCTCTGATGAGTCCAAGAAAAGTTGTGAATCTGCAAACTCTCTAGTTTTTTTGCTTGCTGTTCTACAGCTGGAAGTGATGCTCCTGCCCATTTTTTTTAATCCCCAAAAAGGAGTTGGAAGTAAGTCTAAGTCTCCTGTTTAGTTATTAATTCATATATTGTATCATATATTTCCTTATGAAAACACAATTATGCCCCACAAAATGCAGCAGAATGAAAAGCCTTGATTAAAATATAAACAACTTCTAATAAAAATATGAGCCAAGTTAAACAATTTAAAAATTTATATACTTCTGCAAGACCCCAATTCCATAATGAACTGGCCAAAATAATCACAGAAAAAATACTATTTATTAGAATTCATTGAATATTTTTGAGATTTTGGAAGATGAGAAGGACAAATACATTGCCTTTTTAAAAAGTGCATCTTTTAAGTAGAAAGAAGAGGATGGCACAATAATCCCCCAAGTGGAATATTTATCTAAAATTTTATGTTTGGCGAAATACTGAAGCAAATAACAAAAGAAAAAATCGACTTGCAAGCTATAATGAAATTACAAGCTATTGGGAAAAAATAATATTCATGGCCTTGTGAAGAATAAATTTATCAGGATAAGCAAATTAATTTTCTTAGCAATATAGCAAAGGCAAAATAATAAGCCATAATGTACTATGAGCTTATACAGGTTATGATTTTGCCCTCAAGGAAATAACTTTAAAAATAAAAGGAATATTGTTTAGGACAGTGTCAACATTTCCTTTAGTTCATATCACCATCAGTATGCTAAATGCCCTCACCTGCTAGTAGGTTCAGCATTACCAAAAAGTTTACCATCCTCCTTTGGCAACAGTGCTCTACAGTTGCAGCTCTAACTATGTGAACATCAAGGCTTGTTTTTGAGAGCAAAAGCCAAAATTGCATATTTTACTTAGGCAATGTTTACCAAAAAAGCAAGTATATAATATTCACTTTATTTAAAAATATTCTTGATTTGCAATATGTAATAATATATGAGAAACATTTTTACAACAAATATTGTTTAACTTGTTGTATTTTTACAATTCAAAATAATGCTACATTTAAGCCTTAGAAAATGTCTTTGTCGTTAAGCTGTTCTGTGAAAATACCTGGAGATGTATTCCCAGTTCCTATTTATTTATCCCCCATGATATTTATAGATATTATACAATTTATTTTGGTAAATCTTTTCCTAACATTCTTTTCTTAACTCTAGGAATGAGTTTAATATCTCTCCTTCTGAAAATAACTTTTTAATTTATTTTTTATTTCTCCTAGGAAAGGTCATGCTTAAACAGTTCTAAGCTTATTTCTTTTGGATTATATATCTCACATGTCATTCAAATAACTCCAAATAGAGACCCATTATGGATTAGTGTCTAAAGTGTGACTCATCTATGACATATTTTCATTGATTAGGTATATGTTGTCCATTCGGCAGTTTGTCCTGCTAATCTCATGTTATGAGATTAGCAGTCAGGGATCATTTTTAAAATATGATCAAACATTAAAAATATCAATCTACTGACTATGGAAAAGCAGACAGAAAGCAATGTTTCTATATTGTTAAGTAGTCCAATGTTATGTTATTGACATTGTTCACTACAAGCAATGTAACACAGAACAGTGGTAAACAAGACAGACGGAATAGCTAAAAAGAAACTAGGAACAAGGAAGAGGTGAGGAATGAGTAAATATCCCCAATACCATATGCTGTCAAGAACAAAAGACTGGGATCTGACTTGTTTAGATAGGTAAAATAGCTGCTCACTAATTTTCTTTGACTTCTACATATCATTTGATGCTGTTGAATCTTCCACTCTAGATAAAATTATCTGCTTCCTTACATGCAGAGGCATCCTGCTTCCTGCTTGTCCTCCAACTCCCTGACCCTACCTTTTCAGTCTTTTTTGCTATCTTCTCTTCTCCCGAGAACAACATAAATGCTTCAGTTCTGGACCCTTTTCCATTCTTTCTCCGGACGCTTGATTGGGTGTACCTACCCAATCTCATGATGAGGCATACCCAACTATACTTCCAATTTCTAGGTGTCACTAACTTCTAGATTTATGTCTAGCTGTTACGAACTGAAATATCCCTACTCTCCCAAATTCATTCACAGGTTGAAGCTCTAAACATTCTAAATGTATTTGGAGCTAGGGTTTGCAGGAGATAATTAAGGTTAAATGAGGTCATAAGAGTGGGGCCCTAATACAATAGGACTGTTATATTGTAAGAAGAGAAAGGTAGAATGATAACTTACACTCTCTCCTGCATATGAGAACACAGAGAGGAAGTGGCCACTGCAAGTCAGGAAAAAGACTGACCAGAACCTGCCCATGCTGGCACTCTAATCTCAGACTTCTAGATCCTAAAATTGAGAAAATAAATTTCTATTGTTTATACCACCCAGTCTGTGATACTCTGTGATGGCAGCACTAGCTGACAACTAGTCACCTCTACCTGGATGATCAACAGGGAACACAAGCCAAACACACCTAAATCCATACTTTCTACTGAACTTGTCCCTCCTCTTATATTCTATACCTCATAAAATAATAGCAAGCCAGAAGATTGAGAGCAATTTGAGTTTGTCCTTACCCTTCACCTTCTGACAGCCAACTAGTTGTCAAATACCATAAACTGTCTTCTCAATATAGCCATAACTTAATCTCTCTCCTCTAGTAGTGTAATATTAGATCTCATTTCCTATGTGGACTATTTCAGTAGATTTCTCACTTCAAGTAACTTTCCCACTTCAAGTTTTATGCCTGAGAAATCAATCTTCTACTGTCACATAATCATTTAAAAATGCAAATCTACTACATTCTTACTCCCCTTCCCACCACCAACATGCATATTTGAAATGTTCAGTGATATCCATTCCTTATATAATGGCAAGTAAGCCTTCACTCACCTTCTCTCTCCTCCCTCCCCATGATCTGAGTCCTGCCTGCCTTTCTTTTTTTTTTTTTAAGTTTTTTTAAAAATTTATTATTATTATTATACTTTAAGTTCTAGGGTACATGTGCATAACGTGCAGGTTTGTTATATATGTACACTTGTGCCATGTTGGTGTGCTGCACCCATCAACTCGTCAGCACCCATCAACTCATCATTTACATCAGGTATAACTCCCAATGCAATCCCTCCCCTCTCCCCCCTCCCCATGACAGGCCCCGGTGTGTGATGTTCCCCTTCCCGAGTCCAAGTGATCTCATTGTTCAGTTCCCACCTATGAGTGAGAACATGCGGTGTTTGGTTTTCTGTTCTTGTGATAGTTTGCTAAGAATGATGGTTTACAGCTGCATCCATGTCCCTACAAAGGACACAAACTCATCCTTTTTGATGGCTGCATAGTATTCCATGGTGTATATGTGCCACATTTTCTTAATCCAGTCTGTCACTGATGGACATCTGGGTTGATTCCAAGTCTTTGCTATTGTGAATAGTGCTGCAATAAACATACGTGTGCATGTGTCTTTATAGCAGCATGATTTATAATCCTTTGGGTATATACCCAGTAATGGGATGGCTGGGTCATATGGTACCAGTTAGAGTGGCGATCATTAAAAAGTCAGGAAACAACAGGTGCTGGAGAGGATGTGGAGAAATAGGAACACTTTTACATTGTTGGTGGGACTGTAAACTAGTTCAACCATTATGGAAAACAGTATGGCGATTCCTCAA
>NW_020258669.1:0-5964 GCF_003255815.1 Theropithecus gelada | reverse complement strand
CCATCCAGGATGAAGTAGTGGATCCTGAGGTGCCCAGGAAATCCTCCATCAGACACCACCACAGGCATAAGAAGCGAATTCTCCATCACTGGCATCACGACCGTGTACACCCTAGAGTTGCATCAACGGAAGGTATCGTGGAAATTCAGTTGTTCAGTTCATTCATGATATGATTTCTAGATTCTTCAGTGTCTCATATTTCAGACAATTGTAAAATTGTGATACTATATTCTTTATTCCATGTGTGCGTATTTAAATGTGTTAAGTCAATCATTAGTGCTACAACTACAGGAGTAAAGGTGTATTTCCATTCCAGGTTTGGGTTTACTTTTAATAGTAAATAACATCTCAGTGCAAATTGTAGACATTTTGCTGATTGCTAAATATTAACTAAAAAGGATCTTTTTCTGAGACAGTGTTGCCAGGTTTGTAAAGTGATGGACATCACTTCAAACTGTATGGAAGTAACCTAAAAATGGAGGAAGTGGTATCGAAAATTTCCGTATACCCACCTTCCTCAGTTTTTTTTTTTTGTGATCCCATCTTACATGAATGTGATAACGCTTGTAACAATGACTGAGCCAATAGTGACACATTCTTATGCACAGAAGTCCAGGGTTAGCATCAATGGCTGAGCCAATAGTGACACATTCTTATGAACAGAAGTCCAGGGTTAGCATCAAGGTTCACTCCGTGTCGTCCAGTCTGGGTTTTGACAAACTCACAATGTCCTTTGTCACCCTGACGGAATAATTTCACACCCTAAACATGACCTGAGCTGCACCTACTAATTCCTCTCCTTTTCTGAGGATTCCTGACAACCATAGATTATTTTACTGCCTCTATAGGTTTCCTTTTCCAGAATTTTGGAATCATAGACTACTACTGACTACTACTTCTGACTAACTCATTTTACGTAGCAATATACATGTACATGTAAGATCTTTTGTATCGTTTTGAAGCTTAACAGCTTAGTAATTCTTAGCAATGAACAATAGCCCATTGGTGTCATCAAACAGTGTTAGCTGGTTCTGTCACCTCCTGAAGACCATCTCAGCTGCTTCCAGTGTGGGCAATTATGAATAAAGCTGCCTACATTCTTGTGCAGATTTTAAGATGAACATGATTTTTAAATTTAGCTGGGTAAATATGTAGAATTTTGATCACTTGCTGGTAAGACTATGTTTTCCGTTGTGTTAGGTAGAATTCACCAGTACAATTATGTGGGCATTTTTTTTAAAGTTATTACTTACTGATCAAATTCTATAACAACCGAGGCCTACTCAGATTGTCTATCTCTCCTTTGGGTGGTTATGGTAGTTTCTCTTTTTGAAGGCATTTGTCCATTTCATCTGAGCTAGGAAATTTGTGGGCATAGACACTTGAATCTCACCAGTTGCCTACTTGGTTCTCTTCCAAGGGTACTGTGCTTCCTGTCATTCCTACTCTAAAACTTTTTAATACACTTTCACTGCTGCACTTCAAAACTTGCAGGCATAGATTTGTTGAAAGTATTCTGTTATTGTTTTCTTAATGTTCATGGGATCAGCAGGGATAATTCCTCTTCTGTTCATATTATTTGTACATCGTGTCTTCTATCTTTTCTTTGTGATTAGCCTGGCTGGAGGTTTACCAATTCTGTTGATCTTTTCTAAGAGGCAGCTTTTGGTTTTGTTGAGCTTCTTTGTTTATTTTATTATTTCTATTATATTGATTTCTGCAAATATTGTTATATTTGGGGGAAGGGGGTTGCCTTGTTTACATTACACTACACTTTTTTCTCTCGTTTCCTAAGGTGGAAAGTAAGACATCCGGGTTTGGATTACGTTTAGTTTACTGCACAGAATTGTGAATGGCACTGATGTCCCTGAAGTGTGTACTTGACTATTATAATAATAAATATGATGTATTTTGGCCACAATATTGATTTTAAAGCCAATAAAATGGATAAGTGCAGGAGGAGCATATGTAGATCCAGGAAAGATAAATGACATTATAACATTTCAACAACAAAAGGAAATTTACCGGGCCTCAAAATGCACAAGGGGGTGATGGGACACTGTCATGGAATCAGCAGTGCATCTGTGTGCTGCCCTGTGTGAACACTGCCTATTTCACAGTGGTGAGGTGGCTTAGCCAGAGAACCAGGCCCTGACTTCTGTGGCTTTACTGATGGTCTAATTTGCCTTCCCTCATCACCAAGGAGGGTGTCCCAATGGCAGGCAAGTTTCTGCCCTTAACCCACCTCCTTTACACACGCCATCCCCCTATCCCCAGCACCCAAGGCTGCCTAAGGGATTCCTTCTATGGAACCAACATGCTGACAGTTACTCTGTGTTTCCTAGATCAGGATGAGGACCTGGTGCTGGAGCCTTCATCTGAGGATGTCCCAGGCATTTACATGGTAAGGTCTTCTTTATGTTTCTAAGATGGAAATGTTGTTGCTCTTGGTTCTTTTTTATTTGATTTGAATTGAGATATAAAAATCTTATCATGTACATTACAGATGACTTACAGAATTTTTTGGTGAGAAAACGTGAGGGTTCATTACCAGGTAAGAAATGATCTCAGATGGCATTCTTAGATGACACCTTCGGTTACTAACTGTATGGCAGAAAGAATTTTTTTAGGGGAAAAGCTTTCTTCTTATAACATTGTGACTATACAATCAAAACAGTCTTGGAAGTCTTGCATAAAAACCGTGTGCCTTTCCAGAAAGGTCTTCCAGGCTTTATTTTGGGACCGTTGCCTCAACCGCTGCCTCCCACCTGCTTTTTCAACGTCACCAAGTAAAGAAAAGATCTGTATGGTGAAACCCCACCTCTACTAAAAATACAAAAATTAGCCGGGCGTGCTGACCGGCTACTGTGATCTCAGCTACTGGGGAGGCAGTGGGAGCAGGATCGCTTGAGCCCAAGAGGCAGATGTTGCAGTGAGTCAAGATCATGACACTGTACTCCAGCCTGGGTGGCAGAGCGAGATTCCAGCAAAGAGAGACAGAGAAAAGAAAAACCTGTGCACACAGGACACAGCATGGTCTGACCCTTACACTGTTTTGTTTTTCTCTAAATACAGGTGGACAAAGCCACAGTGACAAACAGTACGTATTCTGGGATCACCCCTATGCTGAGGAAAAATTCTAGTGTTGACAAAGGTGACACTTTCTTGCCTCATTTTTCTGGAGAGCCACTCTGGTTTGAACTTCCTGCCAGAAATGAGGTTCAAGCACTTTTGTCCACATGTCAGGCTGTCCCCGTGTTGGAGTCAGTGTGAGCATGAGGAGCAGTGCACTCCATGGTGCACACACATCGTGTTGAAAAGGAAGAGTGGAAGGACAAATACCAGATGCTAAGTAGGGGTCATCGTTAAATGGTAGGATGATTGAGTATTTTCAAATTTTGGTTTAATTGCCTTATAACAAAAAGTTAATGAAATCTTTTGGCTAGAATTAAATCTCCTACTTTAAGAAAGGTTGCTTCTTCAGTACAAAATCTTTTAGAAGGGATGACATACAGAGCAGCAGCACATGTGGATTCTGAGGAGGAAATGACTTTGGCAGGGATCAATAAGAGGGCAAGTTAGCTCAGGTCAGATTAGGAAGGAGAAGCCCTAAGAGGCTGCCAGGAACACACAGCCTGAACTGGAGGAAGGGCCCTGTTTGAGATTGGATATTTCATGTTTATGAGGGGGCCTGGAGCTAGAAAGCCAAGGGCCCTGATTCCCTTTCTTCCCTGCTCCTCTCCTGTGCCTGCTACCCTCCTCCCACATCTACCTCAAGCAATGTTACCGAATTGTTCATGAGCAACACCATCAAGGTGCTGCCGGTCAGTTAAGATATGAGAATCTGACAATACATATCTTAGTTACACAATGTCCTTGCGGAGAATTGTAAGTGAGAGTCTGTCCCCGCTGAGGCTTGATTTAAGACTGGGAGGAAATGACAGCATCAGTCACACATTGTGTGGCAGTGAGCCTTTGCCTTACCAATTTTGTTCTCTCTTTGGAGCAAAATCAGTTACTTGCCAACCGACATAGACTTGAGAGGAAACATCCTCTGAGAAAAATGTGTGTCTTTAGTATGAGACGATTTGTTCTGTTCTTCTTTTGGGTTCCTTTGAACACTGGTTTCCATCTTGTTTTCTAATGTCACTAAGTGAAGAAAAGTCCTGTGCTCACAGGACACAGCATGGTCTGATGCTCATAGCAATTTATTTTCTGTCATTACAGAAATCGTCGGGAGTTCCACCGGAGGGTACGTATTGCGGAGCCGCTCTCATACTGATGAGTCACCCAGATGATGAGGAATGTGCCACTGCCTCGCTGGCCTTCCCGTAGACAGGCAGCCGGAGCTGAGCTTCCTCTCATGAATGAGGACCTAGGCTGTGATGGGAGAAATGCTTGTTCCACATAGAGCATGATGGTCACATTCTGCGGTCCCTGGGAGCAACTGCATTCTCTGAGGATAGGGTGAGGTTGTGCACATTCAGTTGCTGCGTGTCTTTTTGAATTCATGTGGTGTAACTCTTGAGTGTCCAAAATACATAATGTCAAGGTCATGTAGAGGCTCAGCCTCTATCATGCAGCCTCCTCCTGGTTTCCGTGTTCTGTGCTCAGGAAACACAGCATCATGAAAAGGTAACCAAAGGGCTTGCCCTAGGGTGTGAGTGGCAGGGGGAGCACTTGCCTTCCTAGGAGGATGGAGGGTGACTCATGCATTACGAGGTGGGGAGAGACAAATGTGGCTGTGGTACAGCAGAGGCTCCAGGACGTCCCCATTGAACCCACCGTGGACAAAGGTTTTTGTTTGCTTCTGAAGGCCTTTGCAAAAAACAAGTCAAGGTGGTTGGCTTAAGGTCATATGAAAATAAAATTAGCCAAATTCTGGATTGAGTTTCTTTTTGGAGCCTGCGTTTGGTGGAAATACGTTGTATGTGAGTTGAATTTGATTGCTCTGTAGGTGTCCATACTTAACCCACATTTTAAAACAATGAGGCTGGTGTGATTTTAAAATGTCCCTCGTTAACCTCAGAAACTGTCTCCTCATAACCCAATTCCCCGAGTCATCTCTAATCTTTAGAATACAGTTTTTTTGTGTGTGGTATTCGGGGCCTTCTGCTGTGTGTGATCAAAGGCACAAATCAGCGTTACCAACACTGAGGTTCTAAGAATTCCCAGACAGCTGCCCAGTGGGCTCTATGAGAGAGAGAGCAGGTACAGCCTTGGCCTGGGCCTGAAAAGGAACAGGATTTGGAGGAGCAGAAGGAAGGCATGAGGGCAGCAGAGCCATGGGGGGAAGCCGAGGTGCAACATCAGGAAGTCAGTTCTTCATCATGACCTGGGCGTGGCCGGGATGTTCATATTCCAGCTGAGGGAGAACGGGTTGAGCTCCGACTTCATAGCTGGCATTAGCACTGTCTGCCCGTCTTCCCGAGAGCCTGAAGAGAGAAGCTACTTTGTTGTTTCCTGTCTTCTCTATTTCCAGTATGTCGATGGCAGTGGCACCACCAGAAATTAATGAGAGGCAGAGAACAGGAGTGAGTTCCCGAAATAGCCAATGTGGCCCAGAGAGGACATGATCGGCAGGGATGGACTTCAGGGTCAGGCCAGACACGGAGTAGTTCCCAGGCCTGGTCTCTCTGGCTGGGACGGAGATCAGCTCTTGCTTTTCACCTGCTTCTGGGCGTGGCCTGACAGCTGGTCCTCCTGTAGTTGCTGTTAACCAAGTGTGATTTGGCCCAGAATCCTGCGTGACTGAAGGGAGTGTCAGCTTTCAGGCAGGATGGCTGCCCCACACTAGTTGCAGGGAAGGTGAGAAGGGACCCTGTTTCAGTGAAAGGTGAGCTCAGCAAAGGGAGTGGGGCTGCTCCTGAGTCCAGGTGGTCCTTGCACCTCTCGCGTGTGACCCATGAGACATCAGTTCGCCTGTTTCTCTGAGATAGTCTTGGAAGTATCAGTCTCAAACTC
>NW_020258668.1:0-5965 GCF_003255815.1 Theropithecus gelada | reverse complement strand
TTTTTTTTTTTTTTTTTTTTTAATAAAAATAAAACTGAGATGAGAAGAAATCCACACAAATGAGAAACATAAATAGGTTGGGTTCTAACATTTGTTTGTAAGCTTTGCTCAGATCATCAGTTGATTATTGAATTATACCTCTGGGAAGGAAACTCCAGAGCATATATTGATACCAGCATCTAGAATCTAAAACAACTGAGTGGAGATTTCTAGTGTATACTGCTCTAAAGAGAAAGGAGAGTTTAGAGTCAGAGTCTCAGACAAATTAGTACCCTCCTAGAGCAAAGATCAATCCTCCTCAAAGCAAAGCAGTTAAATGCAGGGCATCTAAAACAATACTCTTCAAAATACTTATTGTAAGACAAAAAATCGAGTACATTCAAGTGTTTAATTCTATATAAAATCTCACATTATTCTCTCTAATACATCATGATTAGTTAAATATGCAAATTGAAATGCTAAAGAAAACATAATTCATACCAAAAAAGTCATTAGATACAGATCCCCAGGTGACACAGATGTTGGAAAAATCAGAGGAGCTATTTTAAATATGTTCATGAACATGAAAAAAATATGGTAATAAACAATTAAAATAAGGACTTTCATCAGACAGCTATCAATAATAGAAATAAAAACAAATGGAAATTCTAGAATGGAAAAGTACAGTGAAAGGAAAACATCACCAAACAAGCTTACCAGCAGTGTGTAAGAGTACAAAAGAGTAAGTCAATGAAGTTGAAGAGAAATCAACAGAAATTATATAATCTGAACCACAGAGATTTGTGACCAAAGGACCAAAATTAGGTGGTCCACATTCTATATAATTAAAAACCTGGAAGATGAAGAGAGAAAAAATAAATAGAAAATATATTTGAAAAAATAATAACAGAAAATTGTCCAAATATGTTGTATAATTTCTAGCTAAGTTTGAAGAAGCAAAGTGACTGCTAAACAAAATAAATGAAAGAAAACTGAACCTAAAATTTCATAGCAACAGTGATGAAATGCAAAGACAAAGAAAGTAACCAGAGAAAACTGGCAGGTTTAATATAGGCAAACAATGTGTGAGGCTGATCTTCATAAGAAAAGCAACTGGAGGCTAGAAAGAAATGGAGCAAAATCCTTAAATTGTTAAAAGAATATAAAAGTATCAATCCTTGAAATCTATAGTTAGCAATTCTGGTCTTTAGGTGAAGTGGGAATAAAGTCACGCTTAGATGAAAAAAAACAGATAATTATTTTCCCGAAGGTCTACATTACAAAGAATGACCAAAGAGTGTTCACTGGGCTAAAGTGAAGTAGCCTGAAATGCAAACTCAGATCTCTAGTTATCAATAAAGAGCATAGGAAAGAGTAAATATGTGCAGAAGGTAGCTATTTCTAATTTTGTAAAAGATGTATGACCGCTTAAAGCTAAAATCATTACACAAATTGCAGAGCTTATAAAAATAACATAATACAGAGGAGGTTATTTGAATGATGTGGTTACAAGGTTCATATATTCTATATAAAGTCTTATATTATTCTAAGTACATCATGATTAGTTAAATATGCATATTGAAATGCCAAGACTCAATCACTAATAATTAATTAACTCAACAAAATGTGGGAAATGAGGAATGGAGGAACAAAAATAGAACAAAGAAAAGCAAATAGTAAATGAAAGATATAAATTCAACTATATCAATAATTCTATTAATTAGACCAAACAGACTAAACATTCCAATTAAAAAGCAGAGAATGCCAGCCTGGATTTTAAAAAGAAGGAGGGAAGGAATGATGGAAAGAAGGGAGGGAGGAAGGGAGGAAGGAAGGAAGGAAAAAAGGAAGGAAGGAAGGAAGGAAAGAAAAGGAAAGAAAGAAAGTCCAACCATATGTTGTCTATGACAGAAAAACTTTCAACACAAAGACACAGAAACAAAGGAAAAGGATATTCCATGAAAACACTAATTATACATAAGCTCTAGTGACTGCATTACTACCAGACTATGTATACTTTGATATAAAGACTGTTACCAGAAAAAAAGTGGGAAATATCATATGTTAATAGGATCAATGAGTCAGTAGATTAAATATTTATAAGTGTGCATGCAAGTAGTAGATTTTCATAAATCATGACAAAACTGAAGGAGAAATAGGCAAAAATACAATCATAGTTGGAAATTTTAGCAAAACTTTCAATATTTGATATAATAGATCAAAGAAATTAATAAGAATATAGAATATCTAAACAGAAAAATCAACAACTTTGATATAATTAATATTTACACAATATTATGCTCAATAATTATAGAATACACATTTTATCAAAGGCACATAAAATTTTTACCTAAATAGATAATATGCTGGATCATAACAAATAGTCTCAATAAATACAAAAACACAAAATATTTTTTAAAAACATATTTTAAGGTGACTTTAGAATTAAATCAAAATGGATAACAATGTTATATCTAAAAAATTGCCAAATGTTGAGGAATTAAACCATACAACTAAAACAGTACTCACAGGAAAATTTTTAGTTTCAAGTATTTATACACAAAACAATGTTTTAAAATATTGACCTAGATTTATTTTTTAGAAAGCTGGAAAAAAAATGTAAAACAAAGCAAGTAAATGAAAATGAATAATAAAGAGCAAAATTAAATTACATTAAAAAATCAAAAAATTTATAAAACTCAAAGGTGCTTCTTTAAAAATATTAATAAACTTAAAAAACACATAAAATGGATCTATAAATAAAGAAGAGATAAAAGTTTAATATCAGAAATTTAAAAGACAAACAAAATAGAACCTCCATGTATCAAAATCATAAAATATGTACAACATTATACTAGTAATTTTCACCTTTTACATAAATTAAAAATTATCTTTAAAATATGCAACCTACCAAAATTGACACAAAAATTTACTTTGTTATTAAGTATTTGTAACAGACAAAGCTCTAGATTATACATAATGATTAAGAAGAAATAGAGTCAAATTCACACATACTCTTTCAGGAAAATAGAGGAGGAGAAAACAACTCCTATCGGGGGAACCAGTCCCCAATATTTCAATGTAGGTCCTTTTAATTTTCACTAAGTGTCCGCTGGTCTGAGAAATAAAGAGAAAGAGTACAAAGAGAGGAATTTTGAAGTTGGGCCTACGGGGTGACAGCACATGTGGGTAGGTTCGTGATGTCCCCTGAGCTGCAAAATCAGCAGGTTTTCATTAAGGACTTTAAAAGGGGAGGGGGTGTACAAACAGGGAGTAGGTTACAAAGATGACATACTTTAAAGGGCAATAAAGATCACAAGGCAAAGGGCAAAGCAAAGATCACAAGGCAAAGGGCAAAATTAGAATTACCGATGAAAGTCTATATTCGTGTGTGCACGTATTGTCTTGATAAACATCTTAAACAACAGAAAACCGGGTTTGAGAGCAGATAACCGATGTGACCTCAAATTTACCAAGACGGGATCTTTTCCCCATCTTAATAAGCCTGAGGGTACTGCAGGGGACCAGCGCGTATTTCAGTCCTTATCTTAACCGCGTAAGAGACAGACACTCCCAGAGCAGCCATTTATAGACCTCCCCCAAGGAATACAATTCTTTTCCTAGGGTCTCAATATTTAATATTCCTTGCTATGAGAAGAATTTAGCAATATCTCTCCTACTTGCACGTCCATGTATAGGCTCTCTGCAAGAAGAAAAATATGGCTCTATTCTGCCTGACCCCGCAGGCAGTCAGACTTTACAGTTGTCTTCCCTTTTTCCCTAAAATCACTGTTATACTGTTTATTTTCAAGGTGAACTGCTTTCATATTGTTCAAAAACACGTTTTACAATCAGTTTGTACAATAATGGTCCTGAGGTGACATACATTCTCAGCTTACAAAGACAACAGGATTAAGAGATTAAAGTAAAGGCAACCATAAGCAATTATAAGAGTATTATTTGGGAACTGATAAATGTCCATGAAATCTTCACAATTTATGTTCAGAGATCACAGTAAGGACAGGCATAAGAAATTATAAAAGTATTAATTTTGGGAACTGATGAATGTCCATGAAATCTTCACAATTTATGTTCCTCTGCCATGGCTCCAGCCAGTCCCTCCATTTGGGACCCCTGACTTCCTGCAACAAACTCCTAAATAATTTTTGGAAGATAACATATCCCTTATTCTAAAACATGTCTCAGATATTAGAAGAAAAAACTTATTGGCAATCACCTTATAAGCCTCCATGTGAAAATGTTTACAAAAATATTAGCAAATTCAATACACAGATATACTACACAAAAATAATATTTTATGAATAAAAGAAGTATATTAAGGACATAATTTAAGATTTAAATAATAATATCAATCATAGTGATATTGCTATCAAGTATTTTAAGGTTATTTTATTTAAACAAAATTGGCTGCCTATTAAATAGACTTTATTTTTTTTAGAAGTTTTAGGTTCACAGCAAAATTGAGCAGAAAACTGCTACTTTTTTAAAGAGGCAGAAACGCTTCCAAGCAAAGTAAGGACTTAATATTCACATATGCAATACATTGGCTATTAATGATTTTTATGAGTAGTAGAATGTTTTTCCCCATGTAATTAACTTTCAGGATTAGTTGAGATGGTGTTACTTCCTCAAAAAACCCAACTGAAAACTTTCAGACATGTGAAAGATGCTTTGAGAAGTGCAGTGTGATACAACAAGAAACAAATGCTACGAAAAAGTTAACAGGATTCAGATAGGAATTGATAAGTCCCATGGAAAGGGTGATGGAATGTCAAGTACCCATTCACTGGAGTTCTCTCTGTATTTCTGTAACACGATTAGTAAAGTTCCCAGATTCATGAATACTGAGAATAAAATATGGAACCTGAACTAAGGTCTGGAGCCTTTGATACAGTAAAAGTAAAAGCAACCTACCGTGATGGCTCACACCTATAATCCTAGCACTTGGAGATGCCCAAATGAGAGGATTGCTTGAGCTTAGGAGTTTGAGACCAGCCTGGGCAATGTAGGGAGACCTCATCTCTACAAATAATTCAAAAGTTAGCGAGATGTGGTGATATGGATCTGTGGTCCCAGCTACTTGGGAGGCTGAGGTGAGAGATCCCTTGAGGCTAGAAGTTCAAGACTGCAGTGAGCTGTGATTGCTTCACTATACTGCAGCCTGGGAGAAAGAGTGAGAATCCATCTCAAAAATCAAAATAAATAAATAAAATAAAAGTCAAAATCTCAATTCTAAATTGGCTTCATGAGGGTAAATTATGGAATTTTATAAAGAAAAATATAGCAAGAAGAAAAATAAAACAACTATATGAAGTTAGATATGTTCATAAATTGTCTGACATTTGTGTAATGAATGACTCTGCTTCATCGCTTTAATAAACCCTAAACTTAGTTGTTTCAAAATCAATCATTCATTCATTTCAATATACTCCTCATAAGTTATTGGAACATAGCAGTTCATCCTATACATTCAGGAGGTTAGTCAGAGTCAGTCAGCAGTTTTTATTCAACACTACAGTTCATCTTGGCTGCCTTCCTGAACTTATTCAATAGTTATTACTATGGCTTCCTATACATCCTTTTAGGAAAGGAGATCTGGTCAGAAACACTAAATGGCTTGCCTGGTCATAAATGACAAATTCTCAATATGGCATTTATTAACTTTTATAAACAAACATAACTTTTTAAACATTTACTTTTTACCAATTTCCTCCAGTCTTCTCCAGGAGACAATTTACTACTTGATAATTTCTGAAAATGTTTGCATGATTATTTTTCTCCATGCTACAGTTCATGATTTTATTCTTAGTGTTCTCTGTAAATGGGACCTAATCAGGCTTCAGCTCCAGCTTAAGTACAATCTCTTTCATGATAACATTTTCAGCATCATAGATTCCCCAGATGAAATATATATTCTCTATGCTCAATGTATTAATCTATTCATACTGCTATAGCAAAATAACTG
>NW_020258667.1:0-5956 GCF_003255815.1 Theropithecus gelada | reverse complement strand
TGAGAGGCCGAGGCGGGCGGATCACCTGAGGTCGGGAGTTGGGGACCAGCCTGACCAACATAGAGAAACCCCGTCTCTATTAAAAATACAAAATTAGCCGGGCGTGGTGGCACATGACTGTCATCCCAGCTACTTGGGAGACTGAGGCAGGAGAATTGCTTAAACCCAGGAGGCGGAGCTTGCAGTGAGCCAAGATCGTGCCACTGCACTGCAGCCTGGGGGACAGAGCAAGACTCTGTCTCAAAAAATAAAATAAAACAAAATAAAAACATCAGCTATTGTATTTTGCACCTATTCTAATCCAGGTTGATTGGATCTTGACATCCAGGCGTCCCTGGGCTTGTGGCCACATCACTCCAGTCTCTGCCTCTGTCTCCACGTGGCCTCCTCCTCTGTGTCTGTGTCTCCCTTTCTTTGTGATCAGAACACCTGTCATTGCATTTTGGGCCTATCCTAATCGAGGCAGATCCGATCTTGAGATGGTTAACAAATGACTTCTGCAAAGACCTGTTTCAAAATAAGGTCCCACTCCAGGTTCTGGCCTTTAGGACGTGGACAGATATTTCTGAGGGCCACTGTTTTTTATCCAGTTCCTTCTGCAGGCTCTAAGGAAGGGTCCTTCCTGCCTCTCCCAGCTCCTGGGGGCTCCAGGCATCCCTGGGCTTGTGGCTGCATCGCTCTGGTCTCTGCCTCTGTCTCCACGTGGCCTCCTCCTCTGTGTCTGTGTCTCCTCTTCTGTCTCTCTCTCTCTTTTTTTTCAGATGGAGTCTCTCTCTATCGCCAGGCAGGAGTGCAATGGCGTGATCTCAGCTCACTGGAAGCTCCTGGGTTCAAGCGATTCTCCTGCCTCAGCCTCCTGAGTAGCTGGGACGACAGGCCCCCGCCACCGTGCCCGGCTACTTTTTGTATTTTTAGTAGAGATGGGGTTTCACCGTGTTAGCCAGGCTGGTCTCGATCTCCTGACCTCGTGATCCACCCTCCTAGGCCTCCCAAAGTGCTGGGATTACAGGCATGAGCCACCGTGCCCGTCCCCTTCTGTCTCTTACACCCACACTCATGGGATTTATGGCTCACCTTCATCCAGTTTACATTTTAATTACATTTCCAAATAAGGTCCCATTATTCACAGAGACTGGAAGTTGGGAACTCACCATACATTTTGGGGGACAGAATTCGGCCCTTAACAAATGATGCTGGTTCATCTCCCTGCTTCTGCCTCTGGTTGTCATTGGCTGTAGAATGTCTGCCCTGGAGCCTTCAGTTTTCCTGGATGAAGAGTTCATCAATAACCCATTTATAGGCCGGGCGCGGTGGCTCACGCCTATAATCCCAGCACTTTGGGAGGCCGAGGTGGGTGGATCACCTGAGGCCAGGAGTTCGAGACCAGCCTGGCCAACATGGTGAAACCCCATCTCTACTAAAAATATAAAAATTAGCCACATGTGGTGGCAGGTGCCTGTACTCCCAGCTACTCAGGAGGCTGAGGCAGGAGAATCGCTTGCACCTGGGAGGTGGAGCGTGCAGTGAGCCGAGATCATACCACTGCACTCCAGCCTGGGCGACAGAACGAGACGCGAACGAGATGCAGTCTAAAAAAAAAAAAAAAAAGAATTACAGGCATGAGCCACCTTGCCCGGCCCATACATGGGTTTAAAGTGTCTATGCAGAGCTCGTTAAACCGCAGGTCTGGTAAACCGCAGGCCCGGTCCCCCTCATCCCACCCAGCCCCTGCTCAGGGACGTGCTTTTAATGTGGAAGTTTTGGAAACCAGGGGACAGAAGCATCCTCTGCAAATTCAGCCTTGGCCGGCTCAGCCCCCAACGGCTGTCGGCGATGAAAGGGCCACCCCGGAGGGGCTGGAAAAGCCTCTCTGTATCCTGCAGCACTCGGAGACCCAGTGTGGGCCGGGGCTGGAGCCAAGCTGTCTCGCCAGCCTCCTCAAAAGTAACCAGCCGCTGGTGTTAATCCCACACCTGGGACGCAGTGAGCTGTGGAAGGAATTTGGGATGGGGGTACCTGGGATGCCTGGGGCCCTTCCCTTCCCCTTCCCCTTCCCCTTCCCCTTTCCCTTCCTTTCCTTTCCTTCCTTCTTTCCTTTCTCCCCCTCCCTCCCTCCCTCCCTCCTTCTTTCTTTCCTTCCTTTCTCTCTCCCTCCTTTCTTTCTTTTTTTTTTTTTTTTTATTTTTTGAGACGGAGTCTCGCTCTGTCGCCCAGGCTGGAGTGCTGTGGCCAGATCTCAGCTCACTGCAAGCTCCGCCTCCCGGGTTCACGCCATTCTCCTGTCTCAGCCTCCCGAGTAGCTGGGACTACAGATGCCCGCCACCTCGCCCGGCTAGTTTTTTGTACTTTTTAGTAGAGACGGGGTTTCACCGTATTAACCAGGATGGTCTCGATCTCCTGACCTCGTGATCCACCCGTCTCGGCCTCCCAAAGTGCTGGGATTACAGGCTTGAGCCACCGCGCCCGGCCCCTCCTTTCTTTTTCTTTCTTTCTTTCTTTCTTTCTTTCTTTCTTTCTTTCTTTCTTTNCCTTTCCTTTCCTTTCCTTTCCTTTCCTTTCCTTTCCTTTCCTTTCCTTTCCTTTCCCTCCCTCTCTCTCTTCCTTCCTTCCTTCCTTCTGTCTTTTCTTTCTTTTGTTTTTGGAGTCTCGCTGTGTCGCCCAGGCTGTACTGCAATGGTGTAATCTCGGCTCACTGCAACCTCTGCCTCCCGGGTTCAAGCCCTTCTCCTGCCTCAGCCTCCTGAGTAGCTGGGATTACAGGCACCCGCCACCACGCCCCACTAACTTTTTGTGTTTTTGGTAAAGATGGGGTTTTACCAAGTTGGCCAGGCTGGTCTCGAACTTCTGACCATGTGATCCGCCGGCCTCTGCCTCCCAAAGTGCTGGGATTACAGGCGTGAGCCCCCGAGCCCGGCCCAGACTTTTATTTTTTTGAGACAGAGTCTCGCTCTGTCGCCCAGGCTGGAGTACAGTGGTGCGATCTCAGCTCACTGCAACCTCCGCCTCCCGGGTTCACGCCGTTCTCCTGCCTCAGCCTCCCGAGAAGCTGGGATGACAGGTGCGCACCATCATGCCCATTTTTGTATTTTTAGTAGAGACGGGGTTTCACTATTTGGCCAGGCTGGTCTCGAACTCCTGACCTTTGGTGATCCACCCGCCTCGGCCTCTCAACGTGTTGGGATGACAGGCGTGAGCTGCTGTGCCGGGCCGGCCACATTGCTTGTTGCTTCTATTTCCTGCTGGCTGCAGAACCGGTTCTGCCTGAAAAAAAACTGTCAGCGTCCTTATCTCCCGGAGTTATCTTGTCTGTGGGTGCTTCGGAAACCCCCTTCTCACCTCCAGCACTTGGCTTGAAAAATCTTCAGAAGAAAAGAGACATCCGATGCCTTCCAGAAGGCCAGGACGCTCTCTGGTTTGCCAAGTTTTGAGAAAACATCCTGGGCTGGGAGACCCACAAACTGGGGTGTAACTGCCACATGCTGGGTCCTTCCTGGGCTGGGGGTACCTTCCTGGGCTGGGGAGCCTCCCAGTATCTTTGTTACCAGCCAGCCCACGCTGTTTTCTCCTGAGGGGTTCAGTCCTAGGCCTCAGGGCACGTTCCCACACCCCAAAAGCAAGCATTGAAGCCACAGCTGGGATGACTCAGCTGGGAACGGGAGGCACTGCTGTGTGTTGGTTTTTTAAAAATTTTTTGAGGTGGAGTTTCGCTCTCATCGCCCAGGCTGGAGTGCACGGGTGCGATCTCGGCTCACGGCAACCTCTGCCTCCCGGGTTCAAACGATTCTCCTGCCTCAGCCTCCTGAGTAGCAGGGATGACAGGCACCTGCCACCACGCCTGGGTAATTTTTGTGTTTTTAGTAGAGACGGGGTTTCTCCATGTTGGTCAGGCTGGTCTCGAACTCCTGACCTCAAGTGATCCACCTGCCTCGGCCTCCCAAAGTGCTGGGATGACAGACATGAGCCACTGCGCCCGGCCCTTTTTACTTATTTATTTATATGTTTTTCGAGGCAGACGTTCGCTCTCGTTACCCAGGCTGGAGTGCAGTGGTGCAATCTCAGCTCACTGCAACCTCTGCCTCCTGGGTTCAAGCAATTATCCTGCCTCAGCCTTCCGAGTAGCTGGGATTACAGGCATGCGTCACCACGCCCGGCTAATTTTATTTATTATTATTATTATTTTAAATTTATTTTTCCAGCACAGAGTCTCGCTCTGTCGCCCAGGCTGGAGTGCAGTGGTGCGATCTGGGCTCACTGCAACCTCCATCTCCCAGGTTCAAGCAATTCTTTCTCCTCAGCCTCCCGAGTAGCTGGGATTACAGGCGCCTGCCACCTTATTCCCCCGTGTCTCAATCTTGGCTCAGAAGAAAGCACATCCAAGCTCTTTAGGCCCAAACCCAGTGCCAGGAAAAAATGCAGGAGAGAAAATGTGAACAGGTTACTGCGTTTTATGGCGTCACCCCATGGATGATCTTCACCCCAAATCTCCATCCCTCACAAAGAGACCACTGCTCACCCCAAATCTCCATCCCTCAGAGAGAGACCCCCGCTCACCCCAAATCGCCATCCCTCAGAGACAGACCCCCACTCACCCCAAATCTCCGTCCCTCAGAGAGACCCCCACTCACCCCAAATCTCCGTCCCCACCTGCTCAGTGGTCCCAGGTAATCTCACCTCCCCTCTCCTCCCCTCCCCTCCCCCCCCTTTTTTTTGAGATGCAGTCTCCGTCTGTCGCCCAGGCTGGAGCACAGTGGCACAATCTCAGCTCACTGCAACCTCCACCTTCCAGGTTCAAGCGATTCTCCTGCCTCAGCCTCCCGAGTAGCTGGGACGACAGGCGCCCGCCACACCCGGCTAATTTTGTATTTTTAGTAGAGGCGGGGTTTCTCCAAGTTGGTCAGGCTGATCTCAAACCCCTGACCTCAGGTGATCTGCCCGCCTCCGCCTCCCAGAGTGCTGGGATGACAGGCCTGAGCCACTGCGCCCGGCCGAGAAGGTAGCCTGTTGTGACTTACTTACCCAGGAGCTAGAAGGCCCCCACTTCCAATTTTACCCCTGCCTTTCTGGACAGAAGCAATCTGCATCGTACACAAGCTGATCAAGGTGTCATGTCTCCCTAAAATATATAAAACTAAGGGGTGCCCCGGCCACCTTGTGCACCTGTTCTCAGGACCTCCTGAGACTGTATCATGGGCCACAGGTCAGTCATATTTGGCTCAGAATAAATCTCTTCAAATATTTTACAGAGTCGGCCGGGCACGGTGGCTCACGCCTGTCATCCCAGCACTTTGAGAGGCCGAGGAGGGTGGATCACCTGAGGTCGGGAGTTCCAGACCAGCTTGACCAACGTGGTGAAACCCCGTCTCTACTAAAAAACACAAAAATTGGCCGGGTGCGGTGGCTCATGGCTGTAATTCCAGCCTTTTGGGAGGCCGAGGCGGGCGGATCGTGAGGTCAGAAGATTGAGACCAGCCTGGTTAACACGGTGAAATCCCGTCTCTACTAAAAATACAAAAAAAAAATAGCCAGGCCTGGTGGCAGATGCCTGTAGTCCCAGCTACTCTGGAGGCTGAGGCAGGAGAATGGCGTGAATCTGGGAGGCAGAGCTTGCAGTGAGCCGAGATCCGGCCACTGCACTCCAGCCTGGGAGACAGAGCGAGACTCCGTTTCAAAAAAAAAAAAAAAAATTAGCTGGGTGTGGTGGCAGATGCCTGTAATCCCAGCTACTTGGGAGGCTGAGGCAGGAGGATTGCTTGAACCTGGGAGGCGGAGGTTACAAAGAGATAAGATGGCACCATTGCACTCCAGCCTGGGCTACAGGAGTGAAACTCCATCTAAAAAATATATATATTTATTATTTTTATATATTTATAATATATATTATATATATAATCAATATTTATATTATATATTATATATTATAAATATATATTTATATTATATATTATATATATTATAA
>NW_020258666.1:0-5967 GCF_003255815.1 Theropithecus gelada | reverse complement strand
TAATTTGCAGATGAAACAAGAGAGGACAGATCAGAGAGGTGGAGTAACTTACCAAAGATTACACAGCCAGCGTAAGAATCCAGTTCTTCTAGATCTTGGGCCAGGAGAAAAGGAGATGCAGCCTGACTCAAGTTAGAGTCATTGAGGTCAGAGAACCAAGGGTCACACCAGACATCACAAGCATCCAACTAGTGGCCAGAGAGACTCACTGGGGGTGATATCCAGGCCTGTCTCCCAGCCAGTGAGGGAGTCAGGGCCTCCCAACAGAGCTAAGCGGTGCCAAGGGACCAGGTTGAGGACAAAAGGTATATTTGATGTGAGGCATTAGCACCTACTAGCACCTTAGTGCAAGGATCACAGGTTCAGAGGGACTGTGCAACTTCATGGCAGTAAATTTCTTATCCAGCTTTCTTTTCTGTTGTTGGGGAAGAAAAACCTTTCCTTCTACCCTTATAGGTTTAGCAAATGAGGACCTGTGAATTAAACTGACAGAAGACAGATTAGCAAGAGAAAAGGCACAGTACAGCCAGACATGGTGGTTCACACCTGTAATCCCAGCACTTTGGGAGGCTGAGGTGGGCGGATCACAAGGTCAGGAAATCGAGACCATCCTGGCCAACATGGTGAAAACCCATCTCTACTAAATACAAAATACAAAAAAATAGCTGAGTGTGGTGGCGCTCACCTGTTGTCCCAGCTACTCGGGAGGCTGAGACAGGGGAATCGCTTGAACCTGGAAGGCGGAGGTTGCAGTGAGCCGAGATTGTGCCACGGCACTGCAGCCTGACAACAGAGCAAGACTCCGTCTCAAAAAAAAAAAAAAAAAAAAGGAGAGAAAAGGCATAGTTGATTTACATATCCAGCACACACACAGGCAGAGTGCTCAGTGGTGGGGAACTCAAAGGGCCCTTGCCTGCAGTGTGAACAAAATACCTTAGGCTGGGTAATTCCCAAGCAACAGAAATTTATTTCTCACAGTTCTGGAGGTTGAAGAATCCAAGATCAAGGTGATGTAGGGCAGAGAAGCCCCAAAGTGGAGCTTAGCCTGTGAAGGCACTTGGTTTTGCCCAGGAAAGAATTTAAGGGCAAGCCAGAGGTAGAAGGAAACAGCTTCATTGAAGTGGTGGTGTTACAGCTCCAGGACTGCTCCTGCAGAGTGGAGCTACCCCACAGGCAGCGAGTAGCAGCTCAGGGCAGTTCTGTAGTCATATTGATACCCACTTTTCATTGCATGCAGATTTAGGGTGGATTATGCAGAAATTTCTAGGGAATTTTGGGTTGTTGGGTCATTGCCATGGAAAGGGGCAGTAACTCCCAGGCGTTGCCATGGCGATGGTCAACTGACATGGCACGCTGGTGGGCTGTCTGATGGAAAGCTTCTTCCACCCCAGCCCTGTTTTAGCTAGTCATCAATTTGGTCTGATGTCCAAGCACCGCGTCCAGAATCAAGCCCCGCCTCCTACCTCCCTGGTGCTGGCAGATCCTGTGTGTGGTGAGGGTATGCTCTCTGCTTTCAAGATGGCACTTTCTCCCTGCATCCTCATGCAGTGGAAGGGATAAGGCAGCCTCTTCCACCTTTTTATTAAGGGCACCAATCCCATGGATGAGGGTGGGGCCCTCAGGATTTAATGTCCCCCGAAGCCCCACCTCTTAATCCACCACATTAGAGATTAGATTTCAACACAGGGATTTTGGAGAGACAAACATTCAGACTATAGCATGTGCCTAAATTCTAGGGGAAAGGGAGTAGGAGACAGGTTGCTATGGAAGAACAAGGTTGCTTTGGGAAAGACATGTGGGCTTTTAGCAGGGCAAACAGGAGATGAGAAAGTGAAGGATAGAGTTTGTTTATGCAGATGTGAGTGTTCATCATGGTCATGAAACTCCCCTGGAGAAGGAATTTATAAGCAGGTTTATTCTTGATCTCTCTCCTAGGAGGAGAAGCCACCTCAAAGAGGGAATTATGGCACTTCTTACCTCTCAGAAGTTTCTTTTAGTAAGAGAAGTTATAAGAAGGTTTCTTTCTGCATCTATTAAATCTTTCTTATATGACTTCAGCTTAAAAGAATATTTATGCCAATTCTGGGGTTCCTAGGGGGTCCCCACCCTGTATCCCTGGATCCAAAGCCCTGAAAACCCCCATTCAGGCATGGTCTTCTGGGTCCTGCTCCAGGTGTCAGTCAGGCAATGCTGTGATTTGACCAGACACCCAGAGGTCAGGCCAGGAAGGGAAGGGGAGGCAGATGCTGAGGAGGCCAAGATTTGTCCCATAAGACACAACCATACCAGGCCCCTTTCTACCCTTAAGCAGAAGAGAGGATGAGGGTGAACGGGGGAATCTATCTTTGAACAAGGGGCAGAGGACCACTTTTGCAAGCCCAAAGAACTAGGTGGAATCTGGGTTTAAAGACGTCAGATGCACCTGCCCAAATATTTCCCTCCCAAGGCTCAGGGTCCCCTTCCCATGTCTCAGACCCTTGACTTAAGCCCCGAGATGGCCCATTTTCCTCTTTGAAGCTGTAGCCACCCATTTCTAGCCTTTACAACCACCATTCCTGTGACCTTCCAGCCACTGTGCCTCCCTCCACTGCCACCCGCCCACTCACTATGCTGAGGGGGGAGCTCCCTGGACAGTGGGGCTGAGAATCTTCTCATCCCAGGTTCTGGGACCCTCAGGGCCACCCAGCTGGCAGGGATCCCACCTGGACAGGGTCTCATCTGCAGAGTCTGCTTCCTGGGATCCCTTCCCTAGACCCAGAGCCTGAGAGAGGGATTCTCGTGGCCACTCTATTGAAGAGAGGAGTGGCTGTGGGAGGGGGTCTTGAGCAAGCTGGAAGCCATGAGGAAGGAAAGAGCCGAGACAGCATCTGCGTGTGGTCATGCCACTGCCTTGCCCCTCACTGAGGAAAGAGCCTGTGTCTGTACCCCACATCAGGCAGTGAGGCCCTGGCTGTGGGCTGGGAGTAAGGGGTCACTTCTGGAGGCTGCCATTAGACCCAGAACACTGCTCCAGGCACAGGCACCTGGGTGGGGCCACCTCAGCACGCACCTGCCCTCATGTGGGCAGCCCTGAGTCCTGGGACAGGGCTGAGGTTCTGCTCTATGGCAAGTGGTGGAGCTGTCCCCCTCTGCCCCTGCTCCACACCAGCAACTGCAAAGCTGAACACCTACAGGGCCAGGCAGGAAGTACAGAGCGCGCCAGCCCCGGGGGACTCTGTGGACTGCAGTGTGAGCAACTCTCTACACCAGGAAGGTTTGGCCCAGGACACTGGACTGGTCAGATCCAGCTGACTCACAGGCCACCAGTTCGCGACCTTTGCCAAACACTCTCGCTCCGTCCTGCTACCTGGAGCCAGTTGGCATCACCTTGACCACGCCAACATTCCAGGGTAGAAGTTGGCATTTCCAAACCCAGTTCATCGGCAGAATCACCTGAGACACTTTCTTTAGACTGTCTGGATTTTCTTTTTTTTTTTTTCCTGGAATTTTTTAAATTTCAGAAGTAATGCGTAGTTGATTTTAGAAAGTCAAGCGTGAAGGAAGCAGCAGCTACCGGGACATTTTGTGGCTGAAAGCCTGTTCCCGCCATCCAGTGTCCCTACCTCTGTAGGGCAGCTGCAGACGCCTCACACACGTCAGCCCGTTCCAAAGCAGGACTTTTGGGATGCGGCCGCGCTCTTGGATGGTCCTCTTCTGTGCTCTCTCTCACCCTCTCCAGGATGTGCTGAGAAATGGCAGCCTCAGAAGGAGATGCCCACTGTGAGGACCTGCGGCTCCAGAGCCAGGTGCTCTGAAGGAAAACAGTGGAAAGGGACGCAAGAGTGGCGCGGGCTGGGTGGGCACAGCTGCCCTTGAGACAGGGGCTTCTCATCCCAGGTTTTGGGACCCTCAGGGCCACCCAGCTGGCAGGGATCCCACCTGGACAGGATCTCATCTGCAGAGTCTGCTTCCTGGGACCCCTTCCCTAGACCCAGAGCCTGAGAGAGGGATTCTCGTTGCCACTCCATTGAGTGGCCTATTTAAGAGGTGGGTACAGGCTGAGACCGGCGGGAAGAAGCAGCCAGACTCACCCACGGTGCTGGGAAGGGCAGAGGGAACAGCGCGGTGCAGCTGAGCAGGGATCCCCAATGTCACTGTCAGGTGTGAGCCTGAGGTGCCCAATGTCACACTGCTGGGAACTGAACCTCCGCAGGCCCTTCTCTAAACCTGTATCCTTCTCTGTTGCACTGGAGATCCGGGAGATGATCGTGATAGGTATTATTATTTGGTAGAGACAGGGGTCTCACTAGGTTGCCCAGGCTGGTCTCAACCTCCTGGGCTCAAGTGATCCTCCTGACCTGGCCTCCCAAAGTGTTGAGACTGCAAGCATGAGCCACGGTGCTCGGCCTCCAGGACATAATTTTTATATAAATCTCTCATGGGCAACTGTGTAGCACCTGACGTGTTGGTGCTCACCTCAAATTCTCAACATCCTTATCATGTGGAGACACTGAAGTCACTGAAACATCCCTTGGGGGTGGTTGCCAGGGACTCGGGGGACGGAGGAAAGGGGGGTTGTTTTCCATGGACACAAAGTTTCAGTTTTGCAAGATGAAAAAGTTCTGGAGGTTGTTTGCACAACAATGTGAATATACTTAGCACTACTGAATTGTACACCTATGCTTGCCTAACATAGTACATTTTACTTATGTATATTTACCACAACTTTTTTTTTTTTTTTTGAGATAGAGTCTTGCTCTCAGCACTCTGCACTCAGGCTGGAGTGCAGTGGCGCGATCTCGGCTCACTGCAACCTCCACCTCCTGGGTTCAAGTGATTCTCCTGCCTCACCCTCCCTAGTAGCTGGGACTACAGACGCACACCACCACGCCAGGCTAATTTTTGTATTTTTACTAGAGACTGGGTTTCACCATGTTGGCCAGGCTGGCCTCAAACTCCTGACCTCAAGTGATCCGCCCACCTAGGCCTCCACAATTTTTTCTTAAAGTTTCTTGGAGAAGTTGGCTGGGGCATCCTGATCCCATCTCAGTACCATACTCCATTCCAGCCACATCATGAGGATGGATCATCTGATGAGGATCCCATTGGATCCTCCTGATCTCAGTGCCATACTCCATTCCAGCCACATCAGTCTAACCCATAAAACAAGGGAGGAGACGGCAGCTCAGATAAGCCAACAAACCTGGGCTTTTGTACCATCCCCACAAGGAGGAACGCCATCGTCCCTTAGGATGCAGAGTTTCTGGGTTTCTACAAAAGCCTCCTGTCCCCAGAGGGCTCTCTTGGCCTCCTGCCCTTGTGGAGGGTCCCAGGCATCACCCCAGGACCTCTGTCAAGAGCCGGGGATCCCAGGCTCATGGTGGTCCAGTGGTCCCGTGCAGGTGTGGCTGGGACACACTCTGCTGAGCACCTGTGGACTTACAAAGTCTCCAGTCCCACATGGAATCTGAGATCTGCTTCCTAACTGAGGCAACTTCAATTTAGCTTCCAAGTTCAATGGCCCTGCCGTAGGACAGGGGCTCACCTACAACAGCGGGGGGGAGCAATCCGCAGCAGGATAGAAAGAGAAGGAAAAACTAGAAGGTGAGAATGAATGGACCCCAATGCAGCAAAACGCTACTGGTGATTGCATTAACATAGGTAATAGCCTGTAGTCATTCATTCAGTCTTTTTTTCTTTCTCTCATTCCACAAATATTTGTGAGGCTCCTCCCTATGCCCGGCACTGCGTTATACACTGCAGACGCGGAAGTCAATGCATCTGTGATGTCTGCTTCCCTGAAGCTGGCATCCTCCAGGTGGAGACGGACAATGCACCAGTACCCAAAATGATGGCAGGTGCTGTGCTGTCAAGGGAGTCGACATGGTGAGGATGTCGGGTGCAGCTGCTGAGGAGGGGGCATGGCAGCCCATCTTTGGGTCTGGTGGTCAGGAAGGCCTCTCAGAAGAGGTGATGTTGGATCTGAGA
>NW_020258665.1:0-5970 GCF_003255815.1 Theropithecus gelada | reverse complement strand
AAAAAAAAAAAAAAAAAAAAAAAAAAAAAAAAAAAAAAAAAAACAGGCTGACTTTGAACAGATGATCCCAGAGAAAATGATAAAACTCACATCATTAACTTTCTTTTAGACTGAAGTCCTTGATCTAAACATGGACCCATTCTAGACTGGATTACCCCCAACTTCCCTCTTACAAAGCTCCATCAATTTCCTTCTAAGCTGTCTCAGAGAAATTTTCCAGACATAAACTTCTAGAATTAAACAACAAATGAGACTTGTTGGTACATAGAGAGATTTGAAATGCTGCAGAATATTTCTAAAGAAATGCAGTGGCTTGGGTTTAGCACACCAGCAACTCACTAAAGACCATAAAAACCTCTCCCCAGGAGAGGTCTTGCTGGAACTATTTTAATAAGGGGCTTAGGATAATTTATAATTAGCCTAGTAGTCAATGTTTGCTAAAGGGCTTGAAAACTATTTTCTTAAACATTTTTGAGCACAATTTCTGAAAATTGTTCTGTCCTATGATCTTCCATCAACTTAATTTTTTTCATGCAGCCAACATAAATCAGTTGTGATCACTTTGATGTACTAAAGCAGATGGAAGAGGTGAAAAACCAGTGTTTTTGGAACTGTCAGAGAAGGTTTACCAGAGGACACCTAAGTTGGACATTAAAGGGTAGAGAAGAGTCAAATTAAATTAGAAAAAAAGAACAATTATTACCAGGAGGCAGGACCCACGTTGATAACATTGGCCAGAGGAGTGCTGTTCTGCCTGCTTTTCAAAAAGTCCAGTGCAGAGACAATAAAAGATCTCTGGGACAACAGTTTTCCATAGTTAAAATGAAAATATTTGCATTGAGTACCAGGATTGTAAAATGTCTATTCTTACAGAATATTCAATAGAAAAATCTAAATAAATGAAAACAAGTGACATTGTTTTTAGCCACAATGATATCATCATCCCAATAGGCATATTTTGCATACTTGCAAATTTCTTATATTTTATCCTTGTTATCTTGGGTCCATTGAGAAGCAGATGCTAAAATGGGATAAGACATGCAAGAAATGTATCAGGGCAAATGCCTGAGAGAGAAGAGAAAAGGAGCTAAGAAGGGGAGATGGGAGCTGTCAGGCTGTGATATAAACCTGACTCTGACTGAAGGGGAGAGAGAAGGGAAAGAAGGTTGGGTGGAAGTTTCACGGGCTGCCTGAAATTCTAAGGAAAGGTTGGCAAAGCCATCAAAGATTCCTCTAGGTAAGGTCAGCCTTCAGCAAAGTCCCATATCTCCTTGGCATGGGCCTGATTTAGTATTCCCTCTGCCCAATCACTGTCTGGGGGAAGCACACAGAAAGCATGGCCTCTGTGCAAACATAGTATCGGGCTTCAGGGAACAGCAGCTGAGGCCGTTGTTCAGTCACACTCCCGGCATTTAAAAACCTAAGAGGCACATTCTCCTGCTCACCAAATCTTGAAACTAGACTTTGGACCATACCACAAATCTTGGGTCACATGTGACTTACCCTGAATTCTAATAATTTTGATCCAAAGGGCACATAACACTGGTAAGGTGCTTTGCATACTTATAACCTCACCACAGAGAAGATATTGCCGTGCTTATTTAATAGACGAGCAAATCTTGTTGACGTGCCTAGTAGGATAAGAACAGAGAACACCAACACAGGTCTTTTGACTCCATACCCCATGACACATTAAGGTGAGCAGTATACCACAAACTTTCAGGGATAATGAGGAGTACTCTGAATAGTGCATGATTAAAGTAACAATATAAATTATCAACAAAATTAGGATGCTTATGAAAGAGAAAGGAGCAGTATTAATAATTGCATCAGGGCAATAATGCTTTCTTCACTGACATTTTTCTCACTTCAGTCTATAATCCCACAACTTCCTTTGTGGACGGGTATTTAACATCAATCCTATCCAAATTGCACACAGGCTTAGGTCATCCCTACCAGGAGAACCATCCTGAGGCTCAGGGAAGAATTATCTACATTTTCCTTCTCACTCTTGCTTCTTTTCCCAGGAAACAATTCAGAGACTCTGGGCCAATCCTCCAGGCCCATCAAAGCAACTGGGATCCCTGACTCTGTACTTAGAAGATTTGTTTTAGATCATAATTACAGATTAAATTTCACATTTATTTAGCATCTTTGCCACTAACCCTACATTTCATTTGCAAATAGATATTTGCCTACAATATCTTATTTATTTAATTGATTGCCTGTCTCAGTTTTCAGAGTAATTGTTTATCTCAAGTGGCATAACAGCATGCTCTGTTCCTGTGCTCTACTCTGGAAGACAGTGATGGCTGTTTGGAATAATTCAACGTCTCATTAAAGTAAAGAGACTGAAACTTAGCTCCAAAAACCCTCAACCAAGGTACATGTTCTTGACAGCTTTGCAGATTTCACTTTTCCGGATGAACTTGCACACAGGAAGAATGCTAGCTCAAGTCTAAGTCAATCAAATATTCAGAGAAACCATGGACTTCACAATTCTGTCTCCCAATCTGCTTAGCTTCTTTCCTTTTTCTCATACATTATGATTTTTATCTCTTGCTGTTAATGATTTCACAAAACTTAGGAGTTTCCACTGTATGGCTGCAGGAAATAAGGATTCATTTAAATGCAATCATAGATGCATTCTGGCTTCCATATTATGCTTCTGAATTGGCAGTTGGCTGACTTGAGCCAGTAATTTTAAATATTCACTGCATCGATGGCACCAACCAAAGCTATTGTCTTTTAAATTATAATTGCAGCCTTATTGCTCCAAAAGTTGGGATAACACATAAGTCAGTGCCACCTCTTCTACGTCTATGCCTTTCTAATTTACCATAGCCGAGGTTCTTACAGAAACTTATGCTACAGTATGTCAAGGGTTATCAACACTGTGCTTCCCACCAACAAGTCTCCTTTAGGAGACTATTTATGGCCGGCAAATAATCCCATTTGAGAATCTCTTCCTGAAAATCTTCTTGTTATTAATAGAAAACCTGGTCTGAAAACTTCTGGCATAAATTCTTCTACTTCGGGTGGTCCCAGAAAAATTTGAGTGCTAATAGAAGTGCAGAGACCACCACTAGGGAAGTGAAAAATGACACAGGAAAAGAAAGGCAGCCAAAAAGTGGTGTGTTATCAAGCTTGCTATCACACATAGGAAACAGAACCTTAGCCTATAGGAAAACTGGGGGGAAAGTACAAAACACACGTCAGGATTCTGCATGAGTGGCAAGGGACCTGGGACATTTTTATACCAACTTCCAAGAATCACTGATTGAGGGATCTTCTCAGGAGTGTTAATTTCTGGTGCTTGTGGCTTGCCAAACATGAGGGCAGCGTGGCCTTCTGCACTTCCAGATGTGGGTACCAGCAATTGCAAATCACCCAGAGCATCTTGAAACGGTAGAGTTTAAGGGATATGGATGGGGCACTGACAGTATCCACTGAGTTCACACTTTGAAGGATAAACATGTTAAACATCTTTGATTTAAACTAAATATTATAACTCAGTTCTGACTCAAATTCTGTTGTCTCCTCTGAGTAGTAACATTATACACAGCCAGGATTTTCCATAAGTGATTTCTTAGATTGCTGTGTCGTTGAATCTGCACTAAATTGTAATGATGAGAAAGAGTCTAGGTTTGGAGTCACTCAGGCTGAACTTTGAATATAAGCTCTCCTGCCTCTTACCTGTGGTCTTGGCAAGGTTTTGAGAGCTAGACATCTCAGTTTTTGTGTTTTGTCTTTTTTGTTGTTGTTGTTGTTTGCCTGTAAAATACGAATAATAGTACCTTCCTCATAGCAATTATTGTGATGAAGACATGGTACTTTTAGAGTTTGAAATAGCAAGCCTTCATTAAATAGCAATGCAAAGGGATTCAGAGGTAATTTAGAATTTGCATTAGTGCAATCCTTACTGCTTTCCCTAACTTTGATTGGCCCTTCTGACAATTCACAGATATGCCAATCTATTTGCCTAGCTAGCTGTCTTCTGTTTGCCACTCTAGATGCACTCTTTGCCTTTCTTCACCCTTCTCTGCACCCCTGGAAGTTGACCTGTGTCTCCTACTTCTGTGGGTTCTCAAGCCCCCCAGCTTCCTATTGGACTGGCCAAAAGGATGCAAGGGGAAGAAATCAGAGAACAGAAGGAAATGAGGTCAAGACATCTATTCGCCCCATAACCTTCCTTTTGGGTCATCATATGTTGGCTGCATGCCTCTATTAAAGGTCAAAGCTGTTGACAGGTGACTCTCTTCATACAGCCTCTATCTGGATTCCAATAGCTTCTCAGTCCCATTGCTTTTCAAACCTGGGTGTGATAATGGCTTCCCAGTGTTTCTATGTCCTATGGAACTGCACTATACTCTCTTGATTTCCTAACCACATCTTCGTAAATAATCTCTCCCTAATTATTCCCAGTTCGAGTGTGTCACTTTTTTCCCACCAGGATCTTCACTAAGATATTCACAAATGGGCAGATTTCCTCATACCAGCCTCATAGGTATGATAATAGATTTGCCAGTGGGGAAAGGGACAGAAGTGGATGCGTTATGTACATGTAAATATAGACCAAGACAGCTGTCATTAATTCCAGTGTATTTCAAGACACTACATGTAGTGCATCAGGTACACACATGCACACACATACATACACACACACACACACACACACACACACAACCTGAATCATGCAACATGGAAAAAGTGTTGTATAAGAAGATGTCAAGATCAGCACCTCTCAGCTTTTTGCTGCTAAGAGATAGTCGAGTCTCCCATGAGTAATTCTCTTTCACCATGTCCATGATTTTCAAAAGTGGATTAGTAGTGTTTTAGAATTAATGCAGCTTAAAGAGAGATTTTAAAAATTTTCCAGGAGATTCTCACATGGCTCTTATTCCAGGAACAGAATAAAAGAAAATGAATAACAGTACAAATATTGGGGCTTTGGGATCCTACATAACTGAACACAAATCCTAAATTAGCCACTCTTTTTAGCGCTGTTCAGACTGTTTTTCATCTGTAAAGTTAGAGCATTGAAGTATTGTTATAAGAATAAAGAGATTTATGGGCATTATTTATTTTACACATATGTATTAACATAATACCTTTAAAGTGGCGTTTCCTAAATGCTCACTGTATCACAGGAAGGCAGCTATTGACATTACCAGGATATAGAAGCAGTGCATGTGCAGAAGCGGAGGGTAGGTGGCTCCCTTTCACTCCATTCCAGGAAGCCTGGAATATGGGGAAATTTGGAGTGATAGTATGAAAATGAAAACACAAAGGAGAAGGTCTGACATGCAGCAGCAGAAGGGATCCTTCCGGACACTGAAAATCTGTTATTAGGGACTTCTGATCCATTATCGTTTTCTGCCTTCCTTAGATCAGTATTCCCTTTAGACAGTTCTTTTCAGTCCCCACTATTCCTCAACATTCATGGTGATGCCCCTTATCCAGTGTAACCTTTGTGGCCTGTTATTGAGTGCCACACAGAAAAAGCAAGGAAAGACCTTGCTGCTAACAATGTCAATAAATTGAGCAGTCCTGTAACCCAGAGCTAAATCTCAGAAGAGGAAATGGGATGCTCAGATGATTTCTACTGAGAAACTGAACTCAAACACTTCCCACATTCCTGTATCAAATGCGATCTATAGTGCCATTGCTCAAAAAAAAAACCAAAACCAAAACCAAAAACAAACAAACAAACACAAAACTGACTTTATGGAATTGACAAGTATATAATTACATAAAAAAAGAAAAACCTTCCAGCTTCAATATTCTACAAATCGGTTTAATTAGTTCTTACCCTTCATAGGGCACAAAACATTTGGAAATATTTAGCATCAAACCCACCCTAATTGGCAGTCCATCTCCTAACAGGTTTAAATTTCTGAATATTTTCAATCTGTTAGCACACCAATTAAAAAAATTAATTGCTAAGGGCACTTCACTAGATACCTTTAA
>NW_020258664.1:0-5970 GCF_003255815.1 Theropithecus gelada | reverse complement strand
TGACCCAGCCATCCCATTACTGGGGATATACCCAAAGGATTATAAATCATGCTGCTATAAAGACACATGCACACGTATGTTCATTGCGGCACTATTCACAATAGCAAAGACTTGGAATCAACCCAAATGTCCATCAGTGACAGACTGTATTAAGAAAATGTGCACATATACACCATGGAATACTATGCAGTCATAAAAAAGGATGTGTTTGTGTCCTTTGTAGGGACATGGATGCAGCTGGAAACCATCATTCTCAACAAACTATCGCAAGAACAGAAAACCAAACACCACATGTTCTCGCTCACAGTTGGGAACTGAACAATGAGATCACTTGGACTCGGGAAGGGGAACATCATATACTGGGGCCTATCATGGGGAGGGGGGAGGGTGGAGGGATTGAATTGGGAGTTATACCTGATGTAAATGACGAGTTGATGGGTGCTGACGAGTTGATGGGTGCAGCACACTAACATGGCACAAGTATACATATGTAACAAACCTGCACGTTATGCACATGTACCCTAGAACTTAAAGTCTAATAATAATAAAACTAGAAAGAAGCTATATTTGAAAGTGTGTTTTGATCTGTTGATTCATCTCACAGAGTTAAAACTTTATTTTGATTCTCAGGTGGAGAACAGGCCTTTTGTAAAATCTGTGAAGGGACATTTGGGAGTGCACTGAATCGTATGGTGGCTTACCAAACATCCCCATATTAAAATTAGAAAGAAGTTATCTGTGAGACTTCTCTGTGATGTGTGGATTCATCTCACAGAGTTAAACCTTTGCTTTGATTAAGCAGTTTTGAAACACTTTTTTTTAGAATCTGCAAAAAGAAATTTGGGAACTCATTAAGGCCTATGCTGAAAAAACGATCACCTCCAGATATAAACTGGAAAGAACTTATTTGTGAAACTGCTTTATGATGTGTGGTTTCTACTCACAGAGATAAACTATTTCTTTGATTCAGGTGTTTCTGGAGCGTCCTTTTGTAGAATCTGAGAAGGGACATTTGGGAGTGCATGGAGGCCAATGGTGAAAATCAGATATCCCCAGATAAAAACTAGAAAGAAGCTACTTCTAAAACTGGTTTTGAATGTGTGTATTCATTTCACAGAGATAAAAGTTTCTTTTGATTCAGCAGTTTGGATATACTGTTTTTGTAGAATCTATGAAAATATATTTAAGAACTCATTGAGGCCTATGATAAAAAGCAAATATCCCCAGATAAACCTAGAAAAAAGCTATCTGTTAAATACTTTGAATTATTTGGATTCTTCTCACAGAATTATGCCTTTCTTTTTACTCAACACTTTGGAATCACTGTTCTTGTAGGATCTGTGAAGGAATATTTGTGAGCTTATTGAGGCCTATGGTGAAAAAGTGAATATCCCAGATAAAAACTAGAAAGAAGGATCTGTGAACCTCCTTTGTGATGTGTGGATTCAGTTTAATTCAAGAATTAAACTTTTCTTTTGATTCAGCAGTTTGGAAACAGTGTTTTTCTAAAACCTGTGAAGGGACATTTGGGAGTGCAGTGAGGGTTATGGTGAAAAAGCAAATATTCTGAGATAAATACTAGAAAGCAGCTACCTGTGAAACTTCTCTGTGATATGTGGATTCATCTCACAGGGTTAAACCTTTCTTTTGAATCAGCAGGTTGGAAGCAGTACTTTTGTAGAATCTGCAAAGTGATATTAGAGGGTGCCTTGAGGTCTATGGTGACAAACCAAATAGTCACAGACAAAAACTAGAAAGAAGTTTTCTGTGAAACTGCTTTGGGTTGTGTGGATTCATCTTATAAAGATAAACCTTTCTTTTATTCAGTAGTTTGAAAACACTGTTTTTGTAGAATCTGCAAAGGGACATTATGGAGTGCATATTGACCTAGGTGGAAAAGCAAATATCCCCAGGAAAAAAACTAGAAAGAATCTGTCTGTGAAACTGCTTAGTGGTGTTTGGATTCATCCTACAGAGTTAAACGTTTCTTTTGATTCAGTGGATTGGAAACACTGTTTTTGTAGAACCTGCGAAAGGATATTTGGGAACGCATTGAAGTCTAGTGTGAAAAAGTGAATACCCACAGATAAAAATTTGAAAGAAGATACCTGTAAAACTTCTTTGTGATGGGTGGATTTATCTCACAGAGGCAAACCTTTCTTTTCATTCAGCAGTTTGGAAACACTGTTATTGTAAAATCTGTGAAGGGACATTTGGGAGATCATTGAGGCCTATGTTTAAAAACTGAATATCCCCATAGGAAAACTAGAAAGAAGTTATCTGTGAAACTGCTTTGTAATGTGGGGATTCATCTCACAGAGTTAAATATTTATTGTGATTCAGTCATTTCAAAACACTGTTTTTATAGAATCTGAGAAGGGACATTTGGGAATGCATTGAAGCTTATGGTGAAAAAAGTGAATATCATTAGATAAATATGAGAAAGAAGGCATCTGTAAAACTGCTTTGTGATGTGTGGATTCATCTCACAGAGTTAAACCTTACTTTTTATTCAGTATGTTGGATACATGTTGTGGGAAGTCAGGAGTCCCAAATGGAGGGACCAACTGGAGCTGAGGCTGAAGAACATAAATTGTGAAGATTTCATGAACATTTATCAGTTGCCCAAATTAATACTTTTATAATTTCTTATGCCTGTCTTTACTACAATCTCTGAACATAAATTGTGAAGATTTCATGGACATTTATCACTTCACCAATTAATGCTCTTATAATTTCTTATGCCTGACTTTACTTTAATCCCTTAATCCCATTATTTTCACAAGCTGAGAATGTACGTCACCTCAGGACCCTGTGATGATGGTGTTAACTGTACAAATTGTATAATACGTGTGTTTGAACAATATGAAATCAGTGCACACTGAAAAAGAACAGAATAACAGTGATTTTCAGGGAACAAGGGAAGATAACCACAAGGTCTGACTGCCTGTGGGGCTGATCAGAATAGAGCCATATTTTTTTACTTGCAGAGAGCCTATAGATGGACGTGTGATTAGGAGAATTATCACTGAATTGTTTTCCCAGCAAGGAGTATTAATAATTGATAACTCTGGGGGAAGGAAAGCATTCCTGGTGGGAGGTCTATACAGCCTCTCTGGGTGTGTCTGTCTTATGCGGTTGAGATAAGGACTGAAATATGCCCTGGTTTCCTGCAGTACCCTCAGGCTTACTACAATTGGGAAATTCCGGCCTGGTAAATTCTAGTCAGATAAGTTGTTTGCTCTTGAACCCTGTTTCCTTTGAAGATGTTTATCAAGAAAATGCATGCACAGAGGACCATAGAACCTCATTAGTAATTCGAATTTTGTCTTGCCTTGTGATCTTTATTGCACTTTGAAACATGTTATCTTTGTGACTTACTCCCTGTTCTTGCACCCCCTCTCCTTTTAAAACCCCTAATACAAACTGGCTGGTTTTGTGGCACAGGGTTGGCATCATGGTCCTAACAATATATGATGTCACCCCTGGAGTCTCAGCTGTAAAATTCTTCTTTCTGTGTTTTTTTCTTTATTTCTCAGACCAGCTGACACTTAGGGAAAATAGAAAATAACCGACATTGAAATACTGGGGGCTCATTACCCCACTAGTTTTGTTTTCTGTTTTCGTAGAACCTGCAAAGGTACATCTGGAAGAGCAATTGTTGATCCACCTTTGATTTTAATCCACGTTATTTATTTATTTATTTATTATTATTATACTTTAAGTTCTAGGGTACATGTGCATAACGTGCAGGTTTGTTACATATGTATACTTGTGCCATGTTGCTGTGCTGCACCCATCAACTCGTCAGCACCCATCAACTCGTTATTTACATCAGGTATAACTCCCAATGCAATTCCTCCCCCCTACCCCTCCCCATAATAGGCTCCAGTGTGTGATGTCCCCCTTCCTGAGTCCAAGTGATCTCATTGTTCAGTTCCCACCTATGAGTGAGAACATGTGGTGTTTGGTTTTCTGTTCTTGTGATAGTTTGCTAAGAATGATGGTTTCCAGCTGCATCCATGTCCCTACAAAGGACACAAACTCATCCTTTTTTATGACTGCATAGTATTCCATGGTGTATATGTGCCACATTTTCCTAATCCAGTCTGTCACTGATGGACATTTGGGTTGATTCCAAGTCTTTGCAATTGTGAATAGTGCCGCAATGAACATACGTGTGCATGTGTCTTTATAGCAGCATAATTTATAATCCTTTGGGTATATACCCAGTAATGGGATGGCTGGGTCATATGGTACATCTAGTTCTAGATCCTTGAGGAATCGCCATACTGTTTTCCATAATGGTTGAACTAGTTTACAATCCCACCAACAGTGTAAAAGTGTTCCTATTTCTCCACATACTCTCCAGCACCTGTAGTTTCCTGACTTTTTAGTGATCGCCATTCTAACTGGTGTGAGATGGTATCTCATTGTGGTTTTGATTTGCATTTCTCTGATGGCCAGTGATGATGAGCATTTTTTCATGTGTCTGTTGGCTGTATGAATGTCTTCTTTTGAGAAATGTCTGTTCATATCCTTTGCCCACTTTTTGATGGGGTTGTTTGTTTTTTTCTTGTAAATTTGTTTGAGTTCTTTGTAGGTTCTGGATATTAGCCCTTTGTCAGATGAGTAGATTGCAAAAATTTTCTCGCATTCTGTAGGTTGCTTGTTCACTCTGATGGTAGTTTCTTTTGCTGTGCAGAAGCTCTTTAGTTTAATGAGATCCCATTTGTCAATTTTGGCTTTTGTTGCCATTGCTTTTGGTGTTTTAGACATGAAGTCTTTGCCCATGCCTATGTCCTGAATGGTACTACCTAGGTTTTCCTCTAGGGTTTTTATGGTATTAGGTCTAACATTTAAGTCTCTAATCCATCTTGAATTAATTTTCGTATAAGGAGTAAGGAAAGGATCCAGTTTCAGCTTTCTACTTATGGCTAGACAATTTTAATAGCGCCATTTATTAAATAGGGAATCCTTTCCCCATTTCTTGTTTCTCTCAGGTTTGTCAAAGATCAGATGGCTGTAGATGTGTGGTATTATTTCTGAGGACTCTGTTCTGTTCCATTGGTCTATATCTCTGTTTTGGTACTAGTACCATGCTGTTTTGGTTACTATAGCCTTGTAGTATAGTTTGAAGTCAGGTAGTGTGATGCCTCCAGCTTTGTTCTTTTGACTTAGGATTGTCTTGGAGATGCGGGCTCTTTTTTCATTCCATATGAACTTTAAAGCAGTTCTTTCCAATTCTGTGAAGAAACTCATTGGTAGCTTCATGGGAATGGCATTGAATCTATAAATAACCTTGGGCAGTATGGCCATTTTCACGATATTAATTCTTCCTATCCATGAGCATGGTATGTTCTTCCATTTGTTTGTGTCCTCTTTTATTTCACTGAGCAGTGGTTTGTAGTTCTCCTTGAAGAGGTCCTTTACGTCTCTTGTAAGTTGGATTCCAAGGTATTTTATTGTCTTTGAAGCAATTGTGAATGGAAGTTCATTCCTGATTTGGCTCTCTGTTTGTCTGTTACTGGTGTATACCAATGCTTGTAATTTTTGCACATTAATTTTGTATCCTGAGACTTTGCTGAAGTTGCTTATCAGCTTAAGGAGATTTTGGGCTGAGACAATGGGGTTTTCTAAATATAGAATCATGTCATCTGCAAAGAGGGACAATTTGACTTCCTCTTTTCCTAACTGAATACCCTTGATTTCTTTCTCTTGCCTGATTGCCCTAGCCAGAACATCCAACACTATGTTGAATAGGAGTGGTGAGAGAGGGCAACCCTGTCTTGTGCCAGTTTTCAAAGGGAATGTTTCCAGTTTTTGCCCATTCAGTATGATATTGGCTGTGGGTTTGTCATAAATAGCTCTTACTATTTTGAGGTACGTTCCATCAATACCGAAATTATTGAGCATTTTTAGAATGAAGGGCTGTTGAATTTTGTCAAAAGCCTTTTCTGCATCTATTGA
>NW_020258663.1:0-5972 GCF_003255815.1 Theropithecus gelada | reverse complement strand
TACATATGCAGGATGTGTAGGTTTGTTACCTAGGTAAACGTGTAAAAGTGTGCACCACTTACAAGTGCTAACACGCGGTGTTTGGTTTTCTATTCCTGCGTTAGTTTGCTGAGGATAATGGCTTCCAGCTCCATCTATGTCACTACAAAGGACATGATCTCATTCCTTTTTATGGCTGCATAGTATTCCATGGTGTATATGTACCACATTTTCTTTATCCAGCAGGTTTATATCATCTTTGTAACCCTCTTGCCTAGCAAAGGGCCTGGCACACAGCGTGCCTTTTAAGGGAAAGAGTGAATGAGCCCAAATAATGGGATTGAGGGACAAACTCATACTGCTGCTGCTGCTGCTACTACTACTACTACTACTGCTGCTGCTACTGCTACTGATATTAACTCTTTCTAGGTGCTAGGCATTGTTCTGGGTATTTTCCGTATATGAAGTCTTTAATTTCACAACAACTCCATAAAGTAGATAATGTTAATATCCTTGTTTTATAGGTAAAGAAACCAAGGCACAGAGAGGCTATTTTGTCCAAGATTACACAGCCAGTAAGTGGTAGAGCTGGAATTTGAACCCAGGAAGTCTGCTCAGAGCCCTGCCTCTTAATCCGTGGACTGTGTTTCCACTAGCAGAAATAACATACTTGAACATTTTAAAACTATGCATCTGTTTTTTTGTTTTTTTGTTTTTTTTTTCTTTGTGTTGCTCACTGGGTCTGTAGTGTTCTCTGTCCTTGGAAAGTAAAAAGAATCTAAAAGTGGCTAACAGGGCAAGCAGTGGGTCTCTCTGGACATTTCTGTATAATCTAGGCTGTTACCTGGGAAGTTGTGTCAGGTTCATAAAGAATGTGACATGTAGGTAGACAGAAAGAAGACCTGGATTGGGGCCAGCTTAGTCTTTCTGTTTCTCTAATGTCTCAAAGACCACATGCAATGATCTGGTCCTTCAGCTGTCACCGTGTTGAATGAGAATGGGAACACATCAAACTCTGGCTGTCGCTGGTGCTTCAGAAGAACAGAGTTTGACAGAATGAAAAGGAAGGTGAAGAGAGAGCAGGAAGAACTGTGGAATCATTGGGAATGGAGATCATGAAGAAAGGAAGGCTGGAGTCACCATAAATCACATCACTTACTGCACCATTTTCACAATGACAAGTAACCCAAATCAGGGGAAGAAAATAGGAAGTATTGGCATTCTACTTATTTCACTTCTCCCAAGAATTGAACTCTTCATTGCTTGGGGGACAGGGAGGTAGGGGACTCATGCCTTAGCCCAGGCCACAATGACGGCACAAGTCTGGGCTCTGAAAGAAGCCAGGGTTTGTGAAGGGGACCTGGTGAGGGGCTGGAAACTTGAGGATGTTGGCCAATATGTCTATATGGATGTAATGGGAGGAAAGGAACTATTAGAAAACGTGGGCTTTTTGAAAAATCAAGTCTGAGGTTGAATCAACTACAGTGGTTCTGAAATCCTTCTGGAAAGTCCCGTGGTGGGATTCTAAAGGAGCCATCCACAGGTGTGTGTGGACAGGCTCTGGGGAGGCCCTTATCCTACCACTCCTTTGGAGGCCACTCATTCACCCACCTGCCATCCCCTGTCGTGTGTCCCAGTGGTGATGCACTGAGTAAGGCATCTGATGCTCAGTAGGCATTTGAACAGTCAGTCCTTCTTCTTGTCCTCTTCACAGGTAAAAAGCAGGAGTCAGAAAACTCTTTCTATAAAGGGCTGGGCAGTGTCTATTTTAACCTTTGTGGCTGCGTATGATAGACTCTGTCATGTATTCTAGTTTGTTTTACAGTCCTTAAAAATGTGGATTGTAGTCATGAAAAACATATTGGGGGCTATCCTTTGACCCCTCCTGGTCTAAAGTAATAATCCTGCAGCTTCAGGCTCTGCCACAGATGGAATGAGTGATCCAAAGGCCCCAGGATATGTTGAACTTTGTCTTTGAAGAGTACAGCTCATGCGGCATAAGATGGGTTAATACTCTAGACCAGGAGTCTGCAGATGAGAGCACTCAGGTAATCCTTGCTGTAGTTAAGGTGAGTAGAGTGTTAGGAGCCACATAGCCCCTCTTATAGCCTCCTGATTACAATGACAACAAAGGTGACTTTTGGTGGATTAAAACAAAAAATGTCCTTACTTTACTCTGAGGGTGACTTCATACTAGGAATGGCCCTCATCTCAGTGAGTGAGATGGGAATCCCTGACCTTGGAGTTGGTGAAATGAGGAAGATTCTATTCAGGAGGTGGAAATGTAAAATTCTGCTCTAAAAGAGGAGATGAGCAAATATTGTTTTGTCTGAGTTGAGTTAGGATGAAGTGTCCAAGGTTTAGTAAAATGGGGCCAGAATATCCAATTATATTGTTGCCATTGTCCCTATGTTTTTTCGAAGGGACTAGGTTAATTTAAACATTGCTGTGACACACTTGCTACCTATAAAGTAGTTTTTTAGACATAGTGTTGAGAACTAATAGAGTAACAGGCTAAACCACCTCTCGCCTAGTCCCCCACTCAGGCGGTGGGGAAACTGGCTTGTGCCGTTTCCCTTTTCATGTCATTTTCAGGTCCATGGTTCCTTGTTTGAAGCCAGTTGAGGATATGTGTTTTCAAATTCAGAACGTTTTAGATTTGGAAACATTATACAGGGTTTGGGCCAGCATCCCATAATCAAACATGTTATTATTTTTGCAGCAAAACTTATGAATATTTACACAAAGGAGGATAAATAAAGGCTGTAACTTAACCTACTTAACCTATTCAGGGCATATTTTACTGCCAAATTAATTATTTAAAAAACCTTCTTTCAGAGCTTTTGGAAAGAATTGTTGCAAATAAGGGATTATGATCCATATGATTTCTCTGAACTTAGACTGGAAGCTCTGTGAGTGTCGGGGATGTATCCTCCTCAATGCTTAGCATAGGACATGCACATAGTAGGTATTCATTAAAAGTCAATTGATTTTTATTAATATAAACATGATTACATAGGTCAAGAGTATTATGTGGCTATTAAACAACTAGCCTTTATTTATCTTTCCATTTTTCTAGTTTCAAAATGTATTTTTGAAAATGTTGGAATTCCCCTACAAGCTATAATTAAACCAAAAGCTACTTTGATGGAGCATAAATTGGAAAGTAGTAAATAAGGTAAAAGCTATTGGGCTCTCTGTGTGTTAGTGGGTGAATGAGTGATAAATTAGTTAACTTGTGGAGCTATCTTGCAGTTTTGTAATTCAGCAATGTAATATGCACAATAATTAACTTATCAACAATATTGATGAAAATTGAATATCAAAGAAGGTTTGTTGTTCCCCAGTACCAACTACTTGTTTCAACCATGAGCTGAAAATGACTAAGTGATGTAATAGCAATATTGAAAATGGTACCATCAGCAAGAGAGAAACGATGAGGTCATCCTCTCAGAACATCTGGCCAGCTCTCTACACAGGTCCGAGTCTCATTTGGGAGCTCCTATTAGAGACAAATGAGGATAATTTGGAGTGGGTGTTAATGAGAACAAAGAAAATTAATGTGATTTTAAAAAATGGTCTCCACAATAAAGAGCAAAAGAGATTTGGATCATGACACTAGAAAGGAAAAAGAGTGGGAGTGTCCTCTCTAAGTGTATGCCTCTAACCAGATTTCTACCTTTGTGGAAGGTAAAATGGGAGAACCATCTTGTGGTGTTGTCTCCTAAAAAGTAGATTTAAATGGCAGGGAAGGAATGAAAGCGAAACATAAAACTTATAAATGTGAAGATGGTGAGTCGCTAGAAGGGATAATCAAAGAGGGTCATGGACTCCCCTAGTCTCAAGAGACACTGAAAAGCAGCTTTGTATGATTGATCAGTATAAATATGAGGATACAGATGAGAGGGATGAAGGAATTCACAGGTGAAGGATGCCTGCGATCACCCGGCCACGGATGGTGGAGGAAGCGGAGGTGTGGAGTGCCTCCCTTTGTCTCACTCCAGAGGGGATTTGTGGTGGGGGGGCGCATGGAACATCGAGGAAATAAGGCATGCTTCCCGAGAGCTGGTCTGTGCTGGCTGACACGACAGCAAAGGGTGGCATGCTGTGTTAGGCATGAACTCTGCAATGAGTTTCAAGTGGTTTATTTAGAATCTGGCTGGAAAAGGAAGGGAATATAACAGGTCAGCATTTCCCACCAGCTGGCTGGTGTCTCATGGTAGTCAGTGCTCTCCTCTCAGACTTTCTGGAGTCCTGCTTGCTGTTCTGGCCTAGGAGTGTGGTGGTTGCTCCCAGGCCCTGGATTTCTTCTTCTAAGTTGACTTTCTGATACAAAGCCAATGTGGCTTGAAAGGAGCTAGCACCAACCTGGGAAGGTACCTGAAGGATAGATAAATAGGCTTTTCCCTACTTATCTACCCCCTCCTCCAATTCCCACTGGACACAGGTTGGAAAATTCTCCCCTAGATGCCCACATCAGGGTCCTCTTAGCCTGAGACATGATATGACACTTGGAAGAGGGCTGCCTGATTTGTTCTGCCCATTCTTTTTCATGTGGATGGAGCGTGTGTTTTCACATGGCCAGGATTTTGGCCTTTGATGTGTTTTAGGAAAAACCACAGCCAAGCTGGGCTCTCTTCGCTGGCCTTTGGGGTCACTGTTTCCTAGTGAAATTCTGTTTTAATTTTTTGAGGCTTTGAGGATTAGGTCCTGGACCAAGAACTGACTGGGCTTGAGGCTTCTAAGTCGGTGAACAACTGAGGAAATCACATCCCAAGGTGGAGCTACACATAGACAAGGGGCTTTTATGACTGTTGAGAAACATGAGGATGGAGGCACTATGGGTGGGTGACTGGCTCCTGATAGCTTAGTGGGCTGGCTGTGGACCACTCTCAAGCTTGATGCCATGTTGCTGGTGTACTAGTACCTTCCCTTCCCACATGAACCGCTCCTCTGCTCTAAGGCCATGAAAGGAGCTCCGGAAGAAGCTATGTTCTCTCTCACCTTAACAGCTAAACTGTAGAGCAGATTGGAATCTGATAGTTCAGTTGATTTCTTCTACTGTTAGCATCCAAAAACGTGAAGGATCAGTGGGACAAAGGCCCTTTCCGACATATATTTAGACCCAATTTAAACAAGCCATGAATGTATATGGTCCAGACAGTACCTGAATATACTCAGTTTTATCATCTCCCAGTGACAGTAACTCATTGTCTTACTGTAATGAAATCATGAGTTCCTTGAAGGTGGGAGCCACTGTCTTTCTTTGCCCACAGTATGCTGCCATGAGTCCTGCAGGTGCTCAATAAATATTAATTGAATTAATCAGCTGCCACAACACAGGTGCATACATTTATCTGCCTCGTGCTGTCATCCAGGTACAAATACTGACGACCTATGCATTCTGCTGCCCTTTCAGGCGCCTAGGTGTTCTCTCTATATATCTGTGCAGGCTTTCTGCAGCTCTGTGCTGTCTTGGTCCCTTTAGCTGAGCACATTCTGCAAAGTATGAGGCCCTGTTAGCCTTTACATGCAGCCTATATAATATATAACGCAGCTTTGGGGTATTTACAATTCCCTCTGCTCCTCCTAGCCCCCCAGCCTTATCTCTCACCCCTCTCTGAGCTGGTAGCCGTTTCCTGGGATCTCCAGGCTGTTTCTTCCATCCTTCCATGCCTCCACATATGCCTTCCTCTTACTTGCCTGCCTCCACTTCTCCATTGCCCCCAAGTGTGCCTGGATAACTCCTGTTCCTCCTAAAGCCTCAGCTCTGATCCCCACTCATCCTCCACCCTTGCAGAAGGCCATCTGTGTGTCTACTCTGCTCCCACAAAACCCCAGGTACTTCCCTTTCCTTGTTCTTGCCTAACCTGTTTTTACAACTTTTCAAATACTCAACTGCAAGCTACTGGAGGCTTTTTTATATTTTGATTTTAAGTTCCGAGGTACATATGCAGGATGTGTAGGTTTGTTACCTAGGTAAACGTGTAAAA
>NW_020258662.1:0-5976 GCF_003255815.1 Theropithecus gelada | reverse complement strand
ACACTAATTTATTTATTTATAAATTTATTATTAATTTATTGTAATAAAATAGGTGATTAATTTTGAGATAGTGTCTCACTCTAACACCCTGGATTATTTGGGTTACTTCAGTGCCCCTCTGGCAGGTGGTATTGTTTCACATTCATTGCCTGCCTATATGGGGGCAAGTATACAGGCATCCATTGGGTCTATTCCTTTTTATTCTTTGATTACCTTCCAGACTGGGACCTTATTCTTATTCAACTCATTGAGATTCACTAATGCTTAACTCATAGCATAGATTTTATTTCACATTAATGGGTTCAAAAGTGTGACTAATGCCCTATGTCATAATTCTTTTTAAATCAGAAATGACTCAGACATTCAATGGTATCTGAAATAATTTTAAGACTTTAAGTTACATTAAAAGTTCACCTACAAGCATTGATTTTATTTATATTTACTCAATTTATTCATTTGTAGCAGTTTATCTACATTAGTTGTTAGAACTAAGACATTAGGCAAAGATAATCATCGCTCAAAGTTTTGTTTTGTTTTTTTTTTTTGTTTTTTTTTGTTTTTTTTGAGACGGGGTCTCGCTCTGTCACCCAGGCTGGAGTGCAGTGGCCGGATCTCAGGTCACTGCAAGCCCCGCCTCCCGGGTTCACGCCATTCTCCTGCCTCAGCCTCCCGAGTAGCTGGAACTACAGGCGCCCGCCACCTCGCCCGGCTAGTTTTTTGTATTTTTTAGTAGAGACGGGGTTTCACTGGGTTCGCCAGGATGGTCTCGATCTCCTGACCTTGTGATCCGCCCGTCTCGGCCTCCCAAAGTGCTGGGATTACAGGCTTGAGCCACCGCGCCCGGCCTCAAAGTTTTTTTTGTTGTTGTTGTTAACCATTTGCATAGTCTGTGAATATCAGGTGTTTGCCTAAGCAAAAATCTTAAACACACAGGCATTTTTGCTGATAATTCAGAAAACTTAGCTGTTCTTATGGAACCAACAATGTTAAATTAGCCTTATTTATCAAAAAAAAGTCATTCAAAGAAAGAGTATTCTGTTTTTGGTTGCGTTTATGTTCTTATAACATTCATGTCAAATCCTTGCACTTTAAAATATCTAGCAAAGGCAAATATAAAACTCATCTAATTAGTAAACCCAGACAAAAATGTATGCTGACAATTCTGAAGACTTTTCTGTTTTTATTTTGTCAGTAATTTTAAGGCAAACTTGTTATTAAAGATTACCAAATTCACATAAATTTGAAAAATATTTGGGCTTTCTTACTATGTTTATGAGCACTCATTTACTTATAAACCAATGTGATTCCATTGTAGACATAACATATAATACATGTAACATACATAGAAACACATATCCATACACACAAAGATCAAATAGATGTTACCGTGAAACTCTAGCCATGACATGGCATCATAAACTCTTTATTTTACAGAAGACAGCTGGATCCAAATTATTTCTGACAAAACTGGGACCTATCCTCATGGCTAAACTTTATCTGCCCTGATAGGTAATCCAATTAATGCTGTGGACAAAAACTTCGGGTAAAGCAGTTTCCATAGCAGTTTTATTTTTAAAACTTTTTTAAACCTTTTATTTTTTAAGTTTCAAATACGTTTCCAATGTTTGCTTCTTAGATAGAACTGACTGAACTGCATACAAAAAACAAGCTCTCCAATAGCCTTGAATTAGCAGTATTATAAACACTGAGAGCACAAAAATGGGCCTTAGCTTCTTCTCAGTTTGGGAAGATGCTACAGTGCCAGGATTATCTCATAACAATTGTAATCATGAACAGAATCTGATAAATCAAAATGAGGAATGAGGAAGGGGCATCTGTGGAGGGAATCCTGTGGTGGTCAACAACATCCATATGGGGTGAAGTTGCCTGACTACTCAACGATTGTTGGCCACTGCTAGTTTCACCCTTTCAGTGATTAAATGTTAAAATACCTGACAATACCAAGTGTTAGAGAGTATATGAAACTTTAGAGTATCTTATGTATTGTAAGTGGGAACATGTGTGGCACCATCACTTTGAAAAAGAATCTGTTGTCTTATGAAGCTGCAAGTCACATACCTCAAAATCTACTAATTCCATTTCAGAGTACACTCCCAAGAAAAGTTCTTGCACATAAATGCATACCAGGAAATATGTAAAAGAATGTTGGTACCTTTGCTTTTAACAGTGACAAAAACCTGATGGAAAGGGAGGATCCAAAACTCCATTATTAGGAGAATGGATGAAAATTATTATGGTATATTTTCAAAATGGAATATTTTACAAAGTTCAAATAAGTAAATTAAATTACTCGAAAGTCTGGCTGCATCATAACAATATAACGTTCAGTAAAAAAAAGGTTGATAAGACTACATAGGGCTTGGTTATATTTTATAAAGTTAATATTTTTAAAATATCCATTAACATACTTAGATACATATCGATAAATAAATCTACGTTAAAAATAAGTAATTGAATAATGAACTCAGAATTCACATTGGTTATGTTGATTTAGAGAGCTGGGAGAAGGGATACAAAAAATCATATCCATAAAAAATTAGATTGGAAGATATACCTTAAATTTATACCAAAAATAAATTTCTTAACACTGAATGGCAAAATTACATTTCCCCATCCATCTGCAGACAAAACTGTACCACCTAAAATCTCCCTGAGTGAGGCTGTGCCCCTACAAAATAGAGACAATGGAAAAGCAAGCACACTACAAACTACCACAAAGTGTATTTTCCAAGCAAAGCTGGCTAAAAGAAAGGGAACAGAATTGGAGGGACTAAACTTTTTATGTCCGGGTTCCCTCCCAAACTCTGCATCAGACAATGTTTGAATTAGATAATTCTCTGTGCCATGATTTCCAAATGAGAAGTAAATAAAGTAAGGTAGAAAAGTACACTTGGCAGAGGGCCTGTCACAAATCACCATTCAATATGAACTACTCAATCTCGGGGGACAACTAAAAAGTGGGACAAGAATGTAAAATTGCTTATGAGAAGTTACTTTACAGAAATTGAAGAGGAGAAATAATTTCCCCACATAAACAATTTTTTTCAATGTTTTGAACTACTCTGTAAAAAGACAAATGCAATCATGTTAATATATTTTAAAAATTGCAACTCTAAGCTCCTTGCTATTGACAATAAGTAAACAAAATAAAATGACACCAAGAATTGAAAATAAAGAACTGAATACCTGAATTTAATCATTTTGAGATAAGTCTTTTGCTATTTTCATATCTCTGAAACAGGTATATATTTTAAATCTGGTGGTCTTTCAGGGCTGTGACATAGTTTAATTAGCAGATTTTTCTTAGTAGTATTGAAATAATGACACATCTTACAATGACTAGTTTCTTAGATTCAGGACATTATAATTCCAGACAAATGTTAAGCCCAAGAAGGCCAGTGTACCTCTAGTACTACATTGGCTTAGCCTCGCTCTTCAAATTACTTAGCTTGCTAAAGAATCCAATTAGGTCCTCTGAAACAAAAAAAAAAAAAGACAAACCAACACAAAAGATGTGTCTGATTGTTACAGGACCAACAGTTTTGTATACCTGCTGTGCAACAACATAAATATACACCAAAACACTGAAACAGCAGGGCTTGCAGCAGAGAAAGAATTTAATGTTAGCAGGGCAACCAAGTGAGGAAATAGGAGGGACCCTCAAATTCACCTCCCTGAGAAGTTCTGGTCTGGAGGTTTTTGTTTGTTTTGTTTTGTTTTGTTTTTAACAGAATCTTGCTCCATCACCCAGGCTGGAGTGCAGTGGTGTGATCTCGGCTCACTGCAACCTCTGCCTCCCGGGTTCAAGCGATTCTCCTGCCTCAGCCTTCTGCTGCTTCAGCCTGCTGAGTGGCTGGGATTACAGGTGTGCACCACCACACCTGGCTAATTTTTGTATTTTTAGTAGAGATGGGTTTTCACCATGTTGGTCAGGCTGGTCTCCTACTCCTGATCTCCTGATCGATCCACCCACCTCGGCCTCCCAAAGTGCTGGGATTATAGGAGTGAGCCACCAAGCCCGGCCCAGGTCTGGAGTTTTTAAGGAGATTGTGGAGAGCAAGAGACTGAAAAATTGGGGTCATTGATTGTTTGGGGTAAAGGGGATGAAATCATCAAAATACAGAAACTGTATTCTTCAGTGAGTCAGTTCCTCATGGGGTCTTTCAGGTTAGCTGGTATCAATAGTTTTATCAGTCTTCAGTACATAAAAGAATATCTCGCCGGGCGCGGTGGCTCAAGCCTGTAATCCCAGCACTTTGGGAGGCCGAGGCGGGTGGATCACGAGGTCAGGAGATCGAGACCATCCCTGGCTAACATGGTGAAACCCCGTCTCTACTAAAAATACAAAAAACTAGCCGGGCGTGGTGGCGGGCGCCTGTAGTCCCAGCTACTCGGAGGCTGAGGCAGGAGAATGGCGTGAACCCGGGAGGCGGAGCTTGCAGTGAGCCGAGATCACCCCACTGCACCCCAGTCTGGGCGACACAGCGAGACTCCGTCTCAAAAAAAAAAAAAAAAAGAATATCTCAAATGGAAACCTTAGCATTTTACAACATTCAAGGTGTTCTCTACAGAGTAGTTAAAGGAAACTGTAATCTTGTGACAGGGTCTGCATAATTATTCTCATAATTTGGAGCAATAAGCACCAAAGAACTTTCAGCAAGAAGGTCAGAGAACAAGGTGACCTAATCATTAATGCTGAATGTACTTCAGGCTTGATATATTTTTTATTCTCCTTCTTCCATTTTCCCTGATTGACTTTATAAAGTTTATAGGAATGGTTTCACGACTGTCATTTCCATTTGGAAATTAATTTAAAGGAATAATGTTAAAACTGGTAGTTACTGATGAGAGGAATTGCAGTGGAAGTAGGAATAACAGAGGAAGGAGAATAAGTAATAAAAAATGCATATAATCACATAGCATATAAGGGTCTTGCAAAAAATACTATAAAAAACATCACATTAGCTCAACATATTTGCCCTTTAGGTGTGAAAATTATAACCTCCTTTTAATCTGGATAATGTAATATAGACAAAAAATAGAAAAATTACAGGCCAGAAGCAGTGGCTCATCCTTGTAATTCCAGCACTTTGGGAGGCCAAGCCGGGGCAGACCACTTAAGGTCAGGAGTTCAAGACCAGCCTGGCCAACACAGTGAAACTCCGTCTCTACTAAAAATACAAAAGTTAGCCAGCCATGGTGGCAGGCGCATGTAATCCCAGCTACTCAGGAGGCTGAGGCACAAGAATCACTTGAACCCGGCGGGCAGAGGTTGCAGTGAGTGGAGATTGTACCACTGCACTCCAGACTGGGAGACAAAGCAAGACTCCGTTTCAAAACAAAACAAAAAAAATTTAAGGTACAATTTTAGGTAAGGCGTAGGAGTCTTCTTTTTCAAAACCCAACCTAATTATTTCTTTACTCATCTCCCTACTTGATATGAATGCCTGATGACCTGGAACTTCAATCCAACTCCAGCATGAACTACTTTTGTGATCTTGGACTGTGGTGTAAACTCACTGAGCCTCATCTTTAAACCAAGCAATACCTCTTTGATATGCTAAAACATCAAATATAAGTGTATTTTGTCTAGGCATGCCTGACACACAGAGTTTCTAGAGGAAAGATCCTGCCCTCCAAGCCCTGGTGCAACAGTCATCACCATACCCATTCCTGGGATCCCTGACTGTACTTCCTGCTTCCTGGATATCTTTTCAAATAATGTATTATATTTTATTTCTATTATTTCATTGTGTAGCAAACACACTGTTAGGAATAAATTTGAGAATATATCTGGAAATGCAAAACGGCAAAAGACATTACATCCCTCATCCATGGTGCAACATGAGCACATGCAGCCGAGACTCCATGCACTTCTTTTTTGGATACTGATATCCTTGGTCAGAACACTGCAGTGTCTTCTGCCAGGCTCACAATTACTAATTCCCATTTAAC
>NW_020258661.1:0-5976 GCF_003255815.1 Theropithecus gelada | reverse complement strand
CAACCCAAATGTCCATCAGTGACAGATTGGATTAAGAAAATGTGGCATATATACACCATGGAATACTATGCAGCCATAAAAAAGGATGAGTTTGTGTCCTTTGTAGGGACATGGATGCAGCTGGAATCCATCATTCTTAGCAAACTATCACAAGAACAGAAAACCAAACACCGCATGTTCTCACTCATAGGTGGGAACTGAACAATGAGATCACTTGGACTCGGGAAGGGGAACATCACACACCGGGGCCTATCATGGGGAGGGGGGCGGGGGGAGGGATTGCATTGGGAGTTATACCTGATGTAAATGACGAGTTGATGGGTGCAGCACACCAACAAGGCACAAGTATACATATGTAACAAACCTGCACGTTATGCACATGTACCCTACAACTTACAGTATAATAATAAAAAATAAATTAAAAAAAAAAAAAAAAAAAGATATTCCTGAAAATATTGGATGTCGGGATAAGAGTATAGCCCATAAAAAAGATACACTTGAAATAATTTTTATGCAAAAATGCTGAAGGGTTTGCTCAAAAGAATTGTAATCATCGTAAATCTTCTCAACTTCTAGTCAATGTCTTCAGTCATCCTATGTGTCTGAGGAAGAAAAGAAAGAAGCTAAACAGCTGATATTTTTGGTCATGATCATAGGTCAAGGAGCAGTCTATTGTGGCTGAGATTAAAGAGAATTTTGATCATGTGATTGTGCAAGAAAGGTTTTGTGTGGCTTCTTTGAAATTTCATCGCCACTGAAGTAAAAGTGTTGATGCATTTGACATGGCCACCTAACCACAGATTGAGGAATGGAAGGCTGAGGGACTAGGAGCAGGACAAGTCCAGTGCAGTCTGTGAAAGCAGGGATGACGTTTTTTGCAAAAAATGCATAGGAAAAGGAAAAGCTGAGACAGGGGGTCTCCCAGAAGACCGGAAAAGACAATTCAAAGAATATAAAAGTGCAAAACACTTGATGTTTACAATTGGCTTACTGTAGGAGCATGTGGAAGAAGCTAAAGCAGGTACACCATAGGAAACCTCCTTGAGTCTTTTGTATCCCCCAGTCCTCCTACACCAAAAAGCCCTCAAATGAGGCTAAAATCTCCTATGAAATCCTCTGGCAGGTAAGCTGCATCTGGAGAAAACCTTCTAAGCCTCAGGGAAGTGTCCCTTCACTTTCTTGTTTGTCATCAGAATAAAATACAAAGATAACAAGGACATTTTTAGTATAATTTGAAGCATTTTATTCAACTTCACAGAAATTAGAAATAATTCCCAGGTTATTAAATAAAGTGCTGGTCCTCATTTTTCTTGTAAAATAATGAAGCAGATTTGGGCATTCTGCCCACTGGCCAGGAATATTATTCCAAGTTCTTATTGTATCCATGGAAAATCAAATTCAAATTACAGCATGTTTTCTTCTAACATAATTTGCCATAAATGTCTGTGTATCTGTATCTAAATAATATCTGCAATCTAATCTAAGAAAAAATATACAAATCAATAGGCCATGTAATTGCAAAGGGCTTATTATTTTATATGTTCTTCCTGGATCCTTGAGAAATGGCCAGAGAGGATGGGACAGAGCCAAACCTTGCAAATGTAAGTAGAAACAGTGCACTAAAACCTTCTCATCCCTCTGCACAGCAATTTACAACCCTAGCAGCCAAAGAAGATTGTCTATATACACAAATGATATGACACACATCACCTAGGCAAATCACCACCCACACAATTTGGAAAACACGGTAGGGTTAAGTGCTATGAGAGCTGGAATATGAGCAGCATTCGATTATTGTAAAAATAATGCTGCCTCCTATTTATATAGTGCCTTGATGCTGCTGAGCTCATGGTACAGCCATATCTTATTGTGAATTCTATTAATATATTAGGTTCAAAGTCATCTTTCATGCACAGATCATTACTGGTGTTCTTTCTCACACAGCCCCTGTATGGGGTTACCTAAAATTAATCTCATTTCAGCAGCAGAGATTCTGGGTATGAAATGTGACAGTCAGGCAATGCCACTATTCACCAGAGGAATAAAGACTAGATCCTAGCTTTGCATTATATCACAATCCTGCAGTTCTCACACTGCATGCCTAGGATGAATGATTGATGTCCCCCCGCCACAAACCTCCACAGCTCTGACTCAAGGGTGTTAATGACTGTACCTGTCACCAGAAAACCTGTCTCACCTATTCACCAGGTGAGGAAACAAAAGGATAGAAAGGTCAGGTGGTCTTTACACACTAGTTGGGCATGTTTCCGGGCCTTTCTGAGCAATAGTTTATTCTTTTTTAAAGAGAGCACAGAAATTCCTATTCACAAGGTCACAGGATGATGATGGTTAGGTGAATTCACACATATTGTAATAACAAAACGAAAGAGAGACTTTGAAGAACAATGAGAGATACTTGAATTCTCTTCTTGCTGTTTAGAAAGAGATAGATTTAAGCAAGGAAATGGAAGTAAATGGGAGGTCTTCTATCATTATCACAATTCAAATTTTTCAAGTTTTCAAGTTGTCTTAGACCATCTGTGTTGCTAGGAAAGAATACCTGAGGCCAGGCGCGTGGCTCATGCCTGTTATCCCAGCACTTTGAGAAGCCGAGGCGGGTGGATCATGAGGTCAGAAGTTCGAGACCAACCTGGCCAACATAGTGAAACCCTGTCTCTACTAAAAATACACAAAAGTATCCGGGTGTGGTGGCGTGTGCCTGTAATCCCAGCTACTTGGGAAGCTGAGACAGGAGAATCGCTTGAACTTGGAGGGTGGAGGTTGCAGTGAGCTGAGACTGTGCCACTGCACTGCAGCTCAGGAGATAGCGTGAAACCCTATCTTAAAAAGAAAAAAAATGACTTGAGGCTGGATAACTTAGAAAGTAAAGAGGTTCATTTGGCTCATGGTTCTGCTGTTCAAGAAGTATGGCGCCACAGCCTGCTTTTGGTAATGTCCTCAGGTAGTTTCCACTCATGGTGGAAGGTGAAGGGAGCAGACATGTGCAGAGATCACATGATGGGAAAAGAAGCAAGAGAAAGAGCTGGAGATGACAGACACTTTATGTCAACTAGAGGAAGAACCTCCTCAACTCCCAGGGGATTAATCTATTCATAAGAGATTCACTCCCATAACCCAAACACTTTCCACTGAGCCCCAGCTCCAACACTGAGGATCAAATTTCAATGAGGATTTGTAGGGGTCAAACAAACCATGCATAACACAAGAGGAATTCTTCAGACTTATACTATTTTCCATTATTAGTTTATCCTCTCCATCAGAAAGCACATTTTCTAATTAAAATAAAACAAACAACAACAAAAAAAAAAAACCCTCCAGACCACAAATAACTTGAAATTTGGGATCATGGGTGACCTCTTTTTCTCAGAGTCTCAGCTGAAGTCCAGCGCCAAATATACTGTCTGCTCAGTGTAATTCTATTGCTTGTCCTCTTAATGCAAAATGCTCTCTCATGCTTCTGAAAGTTGATATACGTTGTTCCTCCTTCATGAAACGTGTCCTCGGGTCCATATTTACTAGAACAATTCAAACTAGTCCTTCCTGACCTAGCACTGGTGGGACTCAAGACTGAAAGCTAAGGTGGCAGAAAAAATACTACCTCTAGGCTTTTGTTATGAAAACCAAAGAAAAATTATAGAGAGAATAATCCTAGAAGGAAATGAATGAGGAGAGAAAATTAGAAGAGGTTGAAGATCAAACACAGAGAGCAGAGGGGAAAACAGTTTTCTAGTGACAGAGCTGGAGTCCTTGAGGGTGAACAAATAGCAAGATGCCTGCCTTCCTTCCCAGAAAGGAGGCATAAGCACAGAGGCTGTGCTATTTACCTACAGGCTACCTGCGTACTGCTAGCTTCTGCAAGCATTCTCAGGAACTCAGAGTCTGCTCACCTGTCCTGGACCACAAGCACATCAGCACTGACCAATGTGACTTGAAAATCAGAAAGTCATTCTAGAAAGTTCTGCCGTGTTTAAGGAGGAACTTAAGACAAGGCTTGGGGTAAGGAGAGAGAGCAGCTTTGGAATTCCTTCATAATCTGAAGAAAGAAGCCTAAAGCCAGATTCAATCTGATCCTAAAAAATGATTACAGCATTTATTACTTAACTGGTTTTTCAGACCTCTTAAACTGTTGTGTCTCTAGTGCATCCTCAATAGTAAATATTAATTTAGTAAGTAAATTGGGATTCATTTATGTACAGTGATGCCATTAACTTCCTTGGAGACCTAAGTCTGAGCATATTATATAAATGTTCACAGGGTCTGCATGTGCAATTGTTATTAATATGATTAACCCCAGGAGAATGACACAGGTAGGGCCACTCTTGGTCACCTCTGAATAAGACAGTCCTTGGGTAAAGGCTGCTCACCCTATAATCTAAGACAGAGTCCTTGATAAGTTCCCCTCTCTACATCCCGCCCATTTGAAAACCTGAATTCCTCTTTCATCAAGCCTAATAATATCTCTCTCTTCTACTGTCTCCCCCAGCAATAAATACTTCGTCAGGTGGGCGGGCATGAAAGAAATAGCACCAGCAAGAATAAGACTGGGAGGAGCAGGTGCTTTAATCAGCTTCCTGCTTCCAGCCTCAACGTGCTAATTGTCAACCTATGAAACACCAACCTTAACAAATCTGTCCATACTCTCCCCTTCTAGGTATTCATAGCATTACTGGGAAAATTAATAGTAATGTTTCAAAAGGGTATGAGATCTGTGAGTTCTTCAAGTATAAGTTACAATTATGTTAAGTATTAATGGTGCACTTGGTAAAGTCATTTATATTTCTTCTCTAATTTTTTATTCTTTTTCCTTCCTGCTATATGCACAGGATTTTTTTTTTTTTTTTTTTTTTTTTTTTTTGAGATGGAATCTCACTCTGTCACCCAGGCTGGAGTACAGTGGTACGATATTGGCTCACTGCAAGCTCTGCCTCCCAGGTTCACGTCATTCTCCTGCCTCAGCCTCCCAAATAGCTGGGACTACAGTCGCCTACCACCATGCCTGGCTAATTTTTGCATTTTCAGTAGAGATGGGGTTTCACCATGTTAGGATGGTCTCGATCTCCTGGCCTCGTGATCCATCTGCCTCAGCCTCCCAAAGTGCTGAGATTACAGGCGTGAGCCACTGCTCCCAGCCACATGATTGTTTAAAATTAGACATTATATTATTAAAAATGAGATGCAACACAAAAGAGTCTTTTACGCAAATGCTAAGGAACACACAAGAGTAAATGAAAACAATTTATAATATGTAAAGTTCTAAATCAGCTGGTGTTTAATAAAAAGCAAAGTTTAGACAAATGCTCCCCATAAATCACTTTTGATTTTATTTAGCATTCCTTTTCTTCACAACACAAGAGCTTCTTAGCTAAGCTAGGGTAATGACTTAGTAAAGTGTTGACAATGACTCCCCTATGTGTTACACATATCATCTCTTCTGACTTGAATTTTTTTTTTCTGGATTTTATATTATTTCAAACAACCTAAACAGGATTTTATGCATGCATGTGTATGTGTGTGTGCACAGGAAATTAATTTTTTATGTAAAATGAATCTGTATCTATACTCTTGTAGAATAATTCTAGTTATCAGATTAGTTATTCAATTTCTAAGGTCCCAGTCTTTAGAGAGCCCTGATTCTTTAATTTTTCTCAAACTCTTGTCCATGAATAAGTATAATGAGCACCCCCTTTAAATATAATCCAAATTCAACCATTTCTCATCACCACCACCCCTCCCACCCTAGTTTCTGTCAGCCATATCTCACTGCTAGACTACTGCAAAATAGTCTCCCTGCATTCCCTCTTGTTCCCCATGAGGCAGACTGAGTCATACGTATAAAAGACATATCAGAGAGGATATTTTTCGCTTGTCTCTTATTATGCATGTAATTATTATTATTATTATTTTTAAAATTTATTATTATTATACTTTAAGTTGTAGGGTACATGTGCATAACGT
>NW_020258660.1:0-46533 GCF_003255815.1 Theropithecus gelada | reverse complement strand
GTGTATAAGAATGCTTGTGATTTTTGCACATTAATTTTGTATCCTGAGACTTTGCTGAAGTTGCTTATCAGCTTAAGGAGATTTTGGGCTGAGACAATGGGGTTTTCTAAATATACAATCATGTCATCTGCAAAGAGGGACAATTTGACTTCTTCTTTTCCTAACTGAATACCCTTGATTTCTTTCTCTTGCCTGATTGCCCTAGCCAGAACTTCCAACACTATGTTGAATAGGAGTGGTGAGAGAGGGCATCCCTGTCTTGTGCCAGTTTTCAAAGGGAATTTTTCCAGTTTTTGCCCATTCAGTATGATATTGGCTGTGGGTTTGTCATAAATAGCTCTTATTATTTTGAGGTACGTTCCATCAATACCGAATTTATTGAGCGTTTTTAGCATGAAGGGCTGTTGAATTTTGTCAAAAGCCTTTTCTGCATCTATTGAAATAATCATGTGGTTCTTGTCTTTGGTTCTGTTTATATGCTGGATTATGTTTATTGATTTGCGAATGTTGAACCAGCCTTGCATCCCAGGGATGAAGCCCACTTGATCATGGTGGATAAGCTTTTTGATGTGTTGCTGAATCCGGTTTGCCAGTATTTTATTGAGGATTTTTGCATCGATGTTCATCAGGGATATTGGTCTAAAATTCTCTTTTTTTGTTGTATCTCTGCCAGGCTTTGGTATCAGGATGATGTTGGCCTCATAAAATGAGTTAGGGAGGATTCCCTCTTTTTCTATTGATTGGAATAGTTTCAGAAGGAATGGTACCAACTCCTCCTTGTACCTCTGGTAGAATTCAGCTGTGAATCCATCTGGTCCTGGACTTTTTTTGGTTGGTAGGCTATTAATTGTTGCCTCTACTTCTAAGGACACATGAGATTAGCTCGGAATCCAGGATAATCTCTACATCTCGAGGCCCTTGATTTAGTTATATCTGTCAAGTCTTTTTTACCATGTAAGGCAGCATATTCACAGGTTCCAGAGATTAGGATGTGGCCATCTTTGGGGGGCCTACCACCATGCCTAATGCTTTATGGTAAGTCTAACATCATCATTATACAAGCTATTTTCATCATCACCATTCTATTTGACATATGTTAGGAGCTCAAAAATACTTGGTGTGTATTTTTTGAATAAATGACTACCTAGAAAATTGGAAGAGACTCTTTATAGGGTATATAGATAATGGCATAGGCCATTTATTTTAATCATTCATTCATTCCTATGATGTTTTCCCAATATTTTAATGTATCTTTACATAGCATTTTGAACTTTTCAGAAGAATTACAGCATTTTGAAACTTAAAGTAAGTTGATCCAGTTATCATTTTATAGTTGGAGAAGCTACAGAATAAGCAAGTTGAATTACCTGATCACAGCCATACAATCTGTTAGAGATCATGTCAGTGTAAGAAGCTGATCATTATTCTACTCCATCATGTTGCCTCCACCATCACCAATATTAATACCCAGCCTTTCTGTGGGCCCTACTAGGCTAAAGTCTTTGGTGAAAATGTCTGTTGGAAGCCCTTGGTTCCTCCTGTGTTATGTGCATGGCCTCTTCCTCCACATTTCTGGGCTATCATGTAGGGATCTGGGCCTGTGCTCACCTGAAACCTGCCAAAGAGTTAATGCAGCTCTCTGAATTATCTTATCTCTGACTGCTTTGTTCTTCAAAATTGTGATGTATGATCGGTAGGTTATATAGGTTTTCATGTTTCAGTGATTTCAGACAGAGGTTTTAAGCCAACTCCTGAAAATTTTGGGTATGAGGCCTTTAGGGGTATATCTGTTGCTTTTCTGAATACTTTTTAATATCTAAGACACAAATGCATACAGACAATAGAAAACTTTAAAGGCTATTCGTACTGTTACTACAAGCATTACCCAGAAATGAAATTTTAGGAAGACCATTTTATACACACACACACACACACACACACACATACGCACACACATACACATAACTGGGGGAAAAACCCACAAATTTATATCTCCATCAATAAGTATTATAATTTTCCATAAACAAGTTACAATATTAATAGCACTAAGAAGCTACAAATAGTACACTGGTGTCAAAAGTTAACAGGATAGGGAGAAGTAATACTAACAGCCCTACCTGGCATTCTACAATGTCAGGAAATAGAAACTGAACACTTATCTCCCCCAGTGAAGCCAAAAGCAGATTGTTAGTGAAACACACAAATAATGAATTTGTAGTATCCTCCAAAATATTCCTCTTTCTTAATCCACGATAAATTTTTCCCTATCAGTAGGATTATCCTACATTTCAAGTTATAGATTTGGGAAACTAGCATGTAGTATGTGAAAAAGAGGAAGCTTCAATAACAGCGCTCTTCAGGCCACCTGAAACTTGCTTTGAAGATTCAGTGTAGTCAGGCAGCTGTTAATTCACAAAGTGTTCAGTTCTACTTTGGAGCCTAAAGAAAAGCAAACCACCTGAACTCTGATGTTCATTGTTATTTCACCATTAATAACCAATTCTGATGGTCTGTGAAGAGGTGAGTTCATTTCCTATTGCTGTTTTACAAATTATGCAAACCTAGTGTCTTAAAACAATATAAATGTATCTTACAGTTCTGAAGGCCAGATTTCTGAAATGAGTCTCACTGGACTAAAGTCAGGTCATCAGCAGGGCTGATTCCTTCTGGAAGGCTCTGGGGCATAATCTATTTCTTGGTTGTTTCCAGCTTCTAGAGGCTTCCTGTATTCCTTGGCTCATGGACTTTTCCTGGCATCACTGTGACCTTTGCTTCTGTTGTCTCATCTCCTTTCCTGACTCTGACCTTCCTGCCTTCCTCTCATAAGGACACCTGTAATCACATTGGGCCCAGGTAGACAATGTAGGCTCAACTCCTCATCTGAAGATCCTTAACTTAAGCACATCTGCAAAGTTTCTTTTCCCATATGATATGGTTTGGCTCTGCGTCCCCACCAAAATCTCATTTTGAGTTCCCAATGTTGGAGGAGGGACCTGGTGGGAGGTGACTGGATCATGGGACAGATTTCCCTCTTGCTGTTCTCATAATAGTGAGTGCTCACAAGATCTGATTGTTTAAAACTGTGTAGTACTTCCCGTTAGCTCTCTCTTTCCTGCTTCGCCATGGTAAGATATGCTTGCTTCCCCTTCACCTTGTTCCATGATTGTAAGTTTCCTGAGGCCTCCCAGCCATGCTTTCTGTACAACCTGTGGAACTATGAGTCAATCCAACCTCCTTTCTTCATATATTACCCAATTTCAGGTAGGTTTTATAGCAGTGTGACAATGGATTAATTCACCATGTAAGGGAACATATTCACAAGTTTCAGGGGTTAGGATGCAGATGTCTTTGGATAGGGGCATGATTCAGCCTATAGCAGGTAGAGCTACCATAGCATCCCATGAAATCACACTGGTGACCTTTTCTGGTGAGACTAATGGAAAGCTGTACTTGACAGCTTCATCTGGAAATTCTGCTGGTGGAATAACATTATGGAAATGTATCTTGTGTGCCTTCTGGAAGTAGTTTGATTCTTCTTGTGAAGATGACCTTGGTGGTAATAAATGTTGAATAAAGTTAAACTATGAGTGTCATGGGGATAGGGGCTGTATTTTCACCTTTAGCTAGTGAAGTGCATCTCGGCCTGGCTGATTTAAAAAAAAATATGAATTAAAATAGATTATCTTAATTGGGTTGACCCTAACTTATTAATATCAGTAAGGCATGAGGGTGGGGGGCAATCCCATTCATTAGTGACTTTGTATTATGAATATTCAGAAATTTATACTTTTAAATAAAATTCAATATTTTTAAATAAAATAGACTAATGGTCATAAAATTTTTTTGGCAGGGTTACGGTCAGAAGAGGGCTATTGGAGAAATGGATTAAACTGACCCTTAGGCCTCTTTCTCTAACATACATTGTCAATATTCTTTATGTAAATCAAAATTCTTAATTGCTATCCTTCTTTCACTTCTTTCTAACCTGCCCCTTACATGTGAACATAGTATTGAAGGTCATATTTGTGGAGCAACAACACTACTTTCTTGACTTAGCCCTGTTGGTCAATTTTATCCTAATTTTAAAAGGATTGTCTAGACAAGAAGTCAAGATGGTAAGGAAGATAAGGGTATTGAAATTTTCTCCATAATCATTCTCCAGGCAGAGGTGTATTGGCAGGGAAGCCATACTTTCTTATTTTCTAAATGCTTTTCTGAGTTTTGGTTGCCTTGGAGACAGGACAGTTGTTTCAGGATTAGACCTGAATGCTGGAGAGTATCAGTTGGTGACCCCTCCTCCTTTTGCTAGGATTCATCTGCCTTTCTTTCCTCGACCTCCTGTATATCAAGAATATATGTTGTATATACATGTGCTCATCATAGCATTTTTATTTCGTGGACTTGAATTTATCATGCATTCATTCCCTGATTCATTCAACAAATATTTGGTTACCAGTTATTTCCAGTCCACTTGACATAGATAAATGATTTTAAAACAAGTTTTATAAGGGGTTATAATAAAAATGCAACCAAAATGCTAGGAGAAAATGGTCTACTCTCTCTAGGTGAAATGGAGATTCCTTCGCAGAAGAGGTGACACCTATGCAGTCTGTGAGCCTGGACACATGATGTCATGTTTTCTTTGTTTCAAGTATTGATTTCTTGAACACATGATTTCTTTGTTTCAAATAGGATATCTAACATTTGAAATAAAAATGTGACCCCTTTAGGAAGTCTCCAACTAAGACAGACTTAGGGAGTGAGGGTTAAGTCGGGCTGTGTGACAGCTTCAGCAGAAGGCAGTGGGTGGTGGTAATGGTAGCAAGTAAACAACTTTATTTTCATGTTAAACTATCCTGGGGAGCTGGAGTGGGGGGTGAGAGGGCTGGCGAGGCCTATCCTGGGATATATGGTGTAACACATCAAAATCAGACAACGTAGGATAAAATGTAGATGTGAGAGGTTTTCAGGCTTCCTGGTTGGACCACATGATATCATATAAACCAAGGGCAACAGATAAAGGAGTAAAGGTAGCTACTTTCTCCTGCAGTAGCTTTGAAATGGAAATTGAATTTTTCATTTTTCATTTGAATCAGTTACCTGCTTCTTTTAAGGGTGACACCCTGGTCTGGTGTACAAGTGCTGTCATACCAATAGTGTTTTTCTTTATTTAAAAAATTTTTTTTCTTTTTTCCAACTTTTATTTTAAGTTCAGGGGTATGTGTGCATGATGTACAGGTTTGTTTCATAGGTAAATGTGTGCCATGGTGGTTTGCTGCACAGATCATCCCATCACCTAGGTATCAAGCCCATCATCCATTAGCTGTTCTTCCTGAGGCTCTCCCTCCTCCCACCCCAACCCTCAGACAGCCCCCAGTGTGTGGTGTTCCTTTCTGTGTGTCCATATGTTCTCACCATTCAGCTCCCACTTATAAGTGAGTACTGTTTTTCTTTAATAGTGCATAGCCACTACCCAGAACCACTCAAATACATACTTTATCCCCTCCCGGTCCTGACCCTTCCATCAGAAACCCCTGCAACCTCCGAAACTGAAAAATCACCTCTGAATCTGCAGAGATTGTTTGATATTCATGCCATATTAGTCATTAAATACTGTGAATATCACTCTAGTGAAACTGGCAGTGATAAAGGTAAGCCCATTGGTTTAGTTAATTAAAAACTAACACCATAAGCTTCACAGCAAGCTCAGCAATTACTACTACTGAGTAGGGCACTCCTCAAATTCAGATAAAAATGGGAATCTTTGAGGGAGCAATGAAAAATAAGCAGAGAAATAAATATATGCAAAATTTTAAGATATTTCTTGGCATTCATCCTTGCATTAAAATAATATCTTAGATTTTAGAACCTTCCACATAAGTTTTTCACATGTTTATATTAATATTAAATAATAAATTTATAATGTTAAGAATAAAGGCAGATATGACTTTGCTGATTGGTTACTTTTGCCTTTTTAACCATCAGAGCCTATATGAATATCAAGGCTCAAATTATAGATGTTTTATAAGCCTACCCTGGCATTAGTGATGCTTGTGCCAGATTAAAGGCACAGATTCTAGAGATACCTTCCTGTTCTAAGAGGATAAATGTGGCTAATGATATAATTTCACAGTGTGTTTATAAACCATTTAATTTTGTTTGTTGGAATCTACATCTGACTCATGTTTTAGATATTTATGGAATTAGGATAGGCATTGAACAGTTACTCTGTATGTTATTTTGCTAATTCTTCCTGAATTTCTCAGTATTGAGCATGGTCATTTTAACCATGTAACAGAATTAAATATATGCTCAGAAAAATACATAAAAATATAAAGTAAATGACATATGCAGTGCTAGAAAGGAGATAAAAGACAATCTGAAGTAGTTATTTCTAAGATTATATTCTACAGCTTTGCTTATATTCCTTGGCATCCTTAATATTACAGTATTGCTGTGATAATGGCATTACTACTATAGTTATAAACCTTATTAAAATTCTGCAAGGGCAGTAATGACTACAACTATCTACAAATTAGGGGAAATAGATTTCTACTGTTGGGTACTTTGTTCTCTTTGAAAATCCAATTTTTAATTTAATGGTTAATTTTTGTAGCACTTAAGCTTATTATTTAACATTTCTGTAGCACTTGGTATTTAAAAAGTCCTCTACAATGATTAATTATTTCCTACATCTCGGTTTCATAAGGTAAGTTTAGCCTAATTAGAATTGTTGAATCTAGCATAAAATGGAGGCCAAGTTTTCTGCTTTAAATTGCAAAGATTTCCATAACTGATTTTTTTAAATAATAAAAATTGGGATCAAAGCCTAAAAATGAAATGTAGAATTCAGAGCTCTGAACGTCTACCTCTTGTTCACATGAGTGTTTGTTATATTTTATGGTGGGATTAGAGGAGGATCTTCTCCCCTGCTACTAAATCACAGAATTTTCCTCTGCAGAGAGGCTAAAAAATGTTACAATAGTGATTTACCAGTGTTCACTTTTTAGGTTCCAAATTTTATGGAATATCTTTTTCAACCTCTTTACTTTTCAGTCTATGTGTCTTTATAGAATTGGGTTTTCTGAAGGCAGCATATAATTGGCTCTTGTTTCTTTATCCATTCAGCCACTGTAAACCTTGTAATTGGAGAATTGAGACCATTCACATTTGTATTATTAAGTAAGAACTTAGCTCTGCCATTTTGTTGTTTGTTCTGTAAATTCTCTCTTGCTTTTTATTGTCTTCCTTTGTGGTTAAGTGATTTTCTCAGGTAGTATGTTTTCATTTATTTTTAGTGAATTGCATTTGGTGAATCTATTATAGGATTTTGCATTGTGGTTACCGTGACGCTTACAAAAATCATGTTATAGATTTAAAAAGTTGTTAAAGCCTGGGCACAGTGGCTTATGCCTGTAATTCCAGCATATTGGGAGACCGAGGTGGGTGAATCACCTAAGGTCAGGAGTTCGAGACCAGCTTGACCAACATGGTGAATCCCCCTCTCTACTAAAAGTACAAAAAATTAGCTGGGCATGGTAGCTCATGCCTATAATCCCAGCTACTTGGGAGGCTGAGGTAGGAGAATCACTTGAACCTGGGAGGCAGAGGTTGCAGTGAGCCGAAATTGCACCACTGCACTCCAGCCTGGGCAACAAGAGTGAAACTCAGTCTCAAAAAAAAAAGTTATTAAGGAAGAGACAACTTACCTTAGATCACAAAGAAAAGAAGCAAACCAAGAAAAAAATGAAAAAAAACTCTCTACACTTTAACTCCATTCCCCCCCACATTTAGACTATCTCAATTTACATATTTTTATTTTGCCTCTTAATAGGTTGCTGTAGGTATTATTGTTTTTAATAGATTTACCTTTTAGGCTTTATATATTTGGGTTATGAGTAGATTGCATACCACAGTTCCAATATTAGAGTGTTCTTGGCTTATGCATGTACTTAATTTTGCCAGTGGGTTTTATACTTCAATTGTTTTCTTTTTGCACATTAGCATCTTTTCTTTCAGATTGAAGAGCTCCCTTTAGCATTTTCTGAAAGACAGTTATTGTGATGGTGAATTCTCTCAGCTTTTGTTTGTCTGGGAAATACTTCATTTGAAGGACATTTGAAGGACAGCTTTGCAAAATACAGTATTCTTGGATGGCAGTTGTTTTCTTTCATCACTTTGAAAATGTTGCCCCACTCCCTCCTGGCCTGTATGGTTTCGATTGAGAGGTCTGTTGCCAGACACATTGGAACTCCTTTATATGTTATTTGCTTCTTTTCTCTAGATGCTTTAGGATCCTCTCTTTGTCTTGATCTATGAGCTTGATTATTAGATGCCTTGGGGTAGTCTTACTTGGATTGAATGTGTTTGGTGTTTTCTTACTGTCCTGTACCTGGATATTTACAACTTTCCCAAGTTTTGGAAAGTTTTCTATTATTATTTTTTTAAATAAGCTTCCTACTTCTAGATCTTGCTTAACTCCCTCTTGGACACCAGTAATTCTTAGAATTGATCTTTGAAGATAAATTTTTAATATCTTGTAGGTAATCTTTTTACTTTTAACTTTTTTCTTTTTTCTCCTCTTTATTTTCAAATAGCCTGTCTTTGAGTTTGCTGAAGCTTTCATCTACATGAACTATTCTGCTGTTGAGAGCCTTTAATAAATTTTTCAGTTCAGCAAATGTATTTCTCAGTTTGAAGGTATCGGTTTGATTTTTTAAAATTATTTAAATCTCATTGTTAAATTTATCTGATAAATTTTAGAATTGCTTTTCTACATTATACTGGAGATCAGAGAGTTTCTTTAAAAGTGCTATTTTGAATTCTTAGTCAGAGAATTCATATATCACCATCTTGTTACTGGTTCCTTTATCTGTTTGAGGAGGTCATGGTTCCCTGTTGGCTATTTGTTTCTTGCGGATGTATGTCTATGACTTTGCATTGAAGGATTATTCGTTCCAGTTTTCTGTGTCTGACATATTTTTTTTTATTGGATCTGTTTGCTTAGAGATTCTTTGTAATTTACCTCTTGATTTTCTTTCTTTTGTATTTTCATTTTCTGCCAGGTTACTGTATTCTTCTGGCATGTTTGCTTTGCTTCTGGTAAACAATCAGAGTGCTGTTTATTTTAAATAGGGTAGGTTTCAAAGGCAATATCCTTGTCGTGTGGGAAGGCTGGCTATAGGTTTGTGCGCAGGGAACCTGAAGAATATCCAGGGCTGAGTATGGTGGTTTCACCTCCCCACTTTGTGTCCAGCTGTCTTCAGTGATGTTTCTTCCTCAGGAACGCCCAATGCTTCTCATGGGTTGAGGCAGAGACAGGTCTCCTGCTAGGGAACAGAAGATAGTGGGGAAGCTGATTGTCTACCTCAATCTGTTTTTTTTTTCCAGTGTAGAAACTACATGTCAGGGGAAAACTTTCTTCACATTTTGTGCCAGGCAGAGTGGGGAGAGGGGCATCATGAACATGGAAATGATTTTCTTACCATGTACTCAAGTTTTTTCACTTGTGTGTGGCCCAGGAACCTGCCTATCCACATATTTGAGTTCTGGGGTATTGCTGATAATAACCTCAGTGCTGTATATTTGTTTTTGATTGCAGAGGGAGAGCCTTGGGGAGTGAAGCTAGCCTGCTTCTACACTGCCATTTTGGAATCTGAAGTCCTCCCTTTGTGATTTTTTTTGACTCATTGGTTGTTTAAGAGTATTGATTTGGTTTTGCTCTGTGTCCCCACCCAAATCTCATCTTGAAGCTCCCATAATTTCCACATATTGTGGGAGGGACCTGGTGGGAGGTGATTGAATCATGGGGGAGAGCTTTTCCCATGCTGTTCATGTGATAGTAAATGGGTCTCACAAGATTTAATGGTTTTTAAAAATGGGAGTTTCTCTGCACAAGCTCTTTTTAACTGCTGCCATCCACATAAGATGTGACTTGCTCCTCCTTGCCTTCCACCATGATTTTGAGGCCTACGCAGTCATGTGGAACTGCAAGTCCAATAAACTTCTTTCTTTTGTAAACTGTCCTGTCTCTGGTACATCTTAATCAGCAGCGTGAAAATGGAATTATACAGTAAATTGGTACCAGGAGTGGGGTGCTACTATTAAGATACCTGAAAATATGGAAGTGACTTTGGAATTGGGTAACAGGCAGAGGTTGGATCAGTTTGGAGGGCTCAGAAGAAGACAGGAAAATGTGGGAGAGTTTGGAATTCCCTAGAGACTTGTTGAATGGCTTTGACCAAAATGCTAATAATGATGTGAACAATAAGGTCCAGGCTGAGGTGGTCTCAGATGGAGATGAGGAACTTGTTGGGAACTGGAGCAAAGATGGTGCTTGTTATGTTTTAGTAAAGAAACTGGTGACATTTTGGCCCTGCCCTAGAGATCTGTGGAACTTTGAACCAGAGAGAGATGATTTAGGGTATCTGGCAGAAGAAATTTCTAAGCCAAGCATTTAAGAGGTGACTTAAATCTGGGGAAGAAGTGCATAAAAGTTCTGAAAATTTGCAGCCTGACAAAATGATATAAAAGAAAATCCATTTTCTGAGGAGAAATTCAAGCTGGCTCTAGAAATTTGCATAGTAAAGAGGAGCCAAATGTTAATCCCCAAGACAATGAGCACAGTGTCTCCAGGGCATGTCAGAGGTCTTCATGGCAGCCTTTCGCATCACAGGCCCAGAAGCCTAGGAGGAAAAAATGGTTCTGTGGGCCAAGCCCAAGGCCCCCATGCTTTGTACAGTCTAGGGACTTGGTGCCCTGTATCCCAGCTACTCTAGTCATGACCAAAATGCGCCAAGATACAGCTCAGGCTGTGGCTTCAGAGGGTGCAAGCCCCAAGCCTTGGCAGTTTCCACATGGTGTTGAACCTGTGGGTGCACAGAATTCAAGAATTGAGGTATGGGAACTTCTGCCTAGATTTCAGAGGATGTATGGAAATGCCTGGATGTCCAGGCAGAAGTTTGCTACAAGGGTGGGGCCCTCAAGGAGAACGTCTGCTAGGGCAGTGTGAAAGGCAAAGGTGTGGTCGGAGCTCCCACACAGAGTCCCTACTGGGGCACTGCCTAGTGGAGCTGTGAGAAGAGGGCCACCGTAGTCCAGATATCAGAATGGTAGATCCACTGAGAGTTTGAAATGTGTGCCTGGAAAAGCTGCAGACACTCAACAGCAGCCTGTGAAAGCAACCAGGAGGGAGGCTATACCCTGCAAAGCCACAGGGGTGGAGCTTCTGAAGACCATGGGAACCCAGCTCTTGCATCAACGTGACCTGAATGTGAGACATGGAGTCAAAGGAGATCATTATTGAGCTTTAAGATTTGACTGTCCTGCTGCATTTTGGACTTGCATGGGGCCTGTAACCCCTTTGTTTTGGCCAATGTCTTCCATTTACTATGGCTGTATTTACCCAATGCCTGTACCCCCATCATTTCTAGCAAGTAACTAACTTGCTTGTGATTTCACAGGTTTATAGGTGGAAGGGACTTGCCTTGTCTTGGATGAGACTTTGGACTGTGGACTTTTGAGTTAATGCTGAAAATGATTTGAGACTTTGGGGGACTGTTGAGAAGGAATGATTGGTTTAGAAATGTGACTATATGAGATTTGGGAGGGGCCAGGGGTGGAATGATATGGTTTGGCTCTGTGTCCCCACCTAAGTCTCATTTTGTAGCTCCCATAATTCCAATGTGTTGTGGGAGGGACCCAGTGGTAGATGATTGAATCATGGGGCAGGTCTTTCTTGTGCTATTCTTGTGCTAGTGAATATGTCTCATGAGACCTGATGCTTTTTAAAAATGGGAGTTTCTCTGCACAAGCTCTTTTTACCTGCTTCTGTCCACGTAAGATGTGACTTGCTCCTCCTTGCCTTCCACCATGATTGTGAGGCCTCCCTAGCCATGTGGAACTGTAAGTCCAATAAATATCTTTCTTTGGTAAATTGCTCAGTCTCGGGTATGTCTTTATCAGCAGCATGAAAACAGACTAATACAAGTATGTTGTTCATTTCCACATGTTTATGAACCCCCAGATTTTTCTGGAATTAGAAATTTATTTCTAATTTCATTCCATTTTAGTCAGAGAATATACTTATATCACTTTAATTCTTTTTAGTTGTTTGAGACTTGTTTTATGGCATAAATTAAGGCCTATACTGAAGAATGTTTCATGTGCACTTAAGAAGAATATGTGTTCTGCTATTGTCGAATGAAGATTTTTTCTGGGTATCTGCTAGATCTGGTTGGTTTATAATGGTCAGGTATTCTATTTTTTTTGTTGATTTTCTGTCTACTTAGTCTATCCATTATTGAGAGGGCAGTCTTGAAGCCTCTTATTATCATTGATAAATTTTGTATTTCTCTGCAATTTTGTCATTTTTGTTTTGTCTTCTGGGGCTTTGCTTTTAAGTAGATACATGTTAATTTTGTTATATCTTCTTGAGGGATTGATTGTACCATTCTGTGACACATACACACACATATATCACTATAGTAAAAATACATTACATAAAAGTTACGTTCCTAACTTTTTTTTTATACTTTAAGTTCTGGGATACATGTGCAGGTTTGTTACATAGGTATACATGTGCCATGGTAGTTTGTTATCCCCCTCCACCCGTCATCTACATTAGGTATTTCTCCTAATACTATCCCTCCCCTAGCCCCCAACCCCTGACAAGCCTGAATATGTGATGTTCCACTCCCTGTGTCCATGTGTTCTCATTGTTCACCTCCCACTTATGAGTGATAACATGTGGTGGTTGTTTTTCTGTTCCTGTGTTAGTTTGCTGAGAATGATGGTTTCCAGCTTCATTCATTTCTCTGAAAAGGGCATGAACTCATCCTTTTTTGTGGCTGTGCACTATTTTGTGGTGTATATGTGCCACATTTTCTTTATCCAGTCTATCACTGATGGGCATTTGGGTTGGTTCCAAGTCTTCGCTATTGTGAATAGTGCTGCAATAAATGTATGTGCACGTGTCTTTATAGTAGAATGATTTATTATAATCCTTTGGGTATATACCCAGTAATGGGATTGCTGTGTCAAGTGGTATTTCTGGTTCTAGATCCTTGAGGAATCGCCAGACTGTCTTTCACAATGGTTTAACTAATTTACACTCCCACCAACAGTATAAAAGAATTCCTATTTCTCCACATCCACTCCAGCATCTGTTGTTTCCTGACTTTTTAATGATTGCTGTTCTAACTGGCATGAGATGGAATCTCATGGTGGTTTTGATTTGCATTTCTCTAATGACCAGCAATGAGGAGCTTTTTTTCATGTTTGTTGGCTGTATGAATGTCTTCTTTTGAGAAGTCTGTTCATATCTTTCACCCACTTTTTGATGAGGTTGTGTGTGTGTGTGTTTTGTTTTTGTTTTTGTTTTTTTGTAAAAAAAGTTCTTTGTAGATTGTGGATATTAGCCCTTTGTCAGATGGATAGATTGCAAAAATTTTCTTCCATTCTGTAGGTTGCCTGTTCACTCTGATGATAGTTTCTTTTGCTGTGTAGAAGTTATTTAGTTTAATTAGATCCCATTTGTCAATTTTGGCTTTTGTTGCCATTGCTTTTGGTGTTTTAGTCTTGAAGCCTTTGCCCATGCCTATGTCCTGAATGGTATTGCCTAGGTTTTCTTCTAGGAATTTTATGGTTTTAAGTCTTATGTTTAAGTCTTTAATCCATCTTGAGTTAATTTTTGTATAAGGTGTAAGGAAGGTTGTCCAGCTTCAGTTTTCTACATATGGCTAGCCAGTTTTCCCAACACCATTTATTAAATAGGGAATCCTTTCCCCATTTCTTGTTTTTGTCATTGTCAAAGATCAGATGGTTGTAGATGTGTGGCATTATTTCTGAGGCCTCTTTTCTGTTCCATTGGTCTATATCTCTGTTTTGGTACTAGTACCATGCAGTTTTCATTACTGTAGCATTGCAGTATAGATTGAAGTCAGGTAGCATGATGCCTCCAGCTTTGTTCTTTTTGCTTAGGATTGTCTTGGCTATATGGGCTCTTTTTTGTTGCCATATGAAATTTAAAGTAGTTTTTCTAATTCTGCAAAGAAAGTTATTGGTAGCTTGATGAAGATAGCATTGAATCAATACATTACTTTGGGCAGTATGGCCATTTTCATGATATTGATTCTTCCTGTCCATGAGCATGGAAAGTTTTTTCATTTGTTTGTGTCCTCTCTTATTTCATTGAGCAGTGTTTTGTAGTTCTCCTTGAAGAGATCCTTCACATCCCTTGTAAGGAGTGTTAATTATATTCACATTGTTGTGAAACAGATCTTCAGAACATTTTCATCTTGCAGATTTGAAAATCTATACCCATTAAACAACAACTCTCTCTTTCCCCTTTCTCCTTACCCCTAGTAATAACCATTCTACTCTCTGTTTCCATGAATTTATCTACTTTAGGTACCACACATAAGTAGAATCATACAGTATGTGGCTTTTTGTGAGTGGCTTATTTCACATAGCATAATCTCCTCAATGTTCAACCATGTTGTAGCATATGATGGGATTTCTTCCTTTTTTATGTCTGAATAGTATTTTATTGTTTCTATATACCACATTTTGTTTATTGTTTCATTTGTTGATGGGTGTTTGGGTTACTTAACACCCCTTGGCTATTGTATATAGTGCCACTATGAACATGGGTTTGCAAATATCTCTTAGAGATCCTGCTTTCAATTATTTTGGATACATACTCAGAAGTAGAATTGCAGGACCATACGATAATTACATTTTTGAGTTTTTGAGGAACCTTCATACTGTTTTCCATAGTGCCCACACTATTTAATATTCCTACCAACAATGCACAAGAGTACCAATTTTTGCACATTCTCACAAACATTTGTTATTTTCTGTTCTTTTGATAGTAGCTATACCAATGGATGTGAGGTTACATCTCATTGTGGTTTTGATTTGCATTTCCCTGATGATTAGTGCTGTTAAGCAAGCATCTCTTTGGGTACTTCTTAGCCGTTTGTATATCATCTTTGGAGAAATGTCTATTCAATTCCTTTGCCTATTTTTTAACTGGGATTATTTGATATTTTGTTGTTGAGTTGTAGGACTTCTTTATATATTTTGGATATTAACCCTTTTTCATAGATATGATTTGCAAATATTTTGTCTCATTACATAGGTTGCCTTGTCACTCTGTTGTGTTCTTCAGTGCGCACAAGTTTTTAAGTTTGATTTAGTCTCGTTTGTGTATTTTTGGTTGTGTTTCCTGAGCTTTTGGTTTCATGTTAAATTATTCTCAAGTCCCATATCCTGAAACTTTTCCTGTATGTTTTCTTTTAGAAGTTTCATGGCTTTAGATCTTAAATTATTTTGTGTTAATATATTTGGCACAAGAATCCAGCTTCACTATTTTGCATTTGGATATCCAAATTTTTTTGGCATTATTTGTTGTAGAAAGTGTCCTTCCTCCATGTTGTGGTCTTGGCATTCATCTGGAAGATCATTACATCGTTACATGAGGATTTATTTCTGGGCTGTCATTCTATTCCATTGGCCTATATGTCTGTCTTTATGTCAGTACTACACTGTTTTTGTTTTTGTGGTTTTATAATTTGTTTTGAAATCAGGAAGTATGAATTCTCTAAATTTTTTTTCTTCAAAATTTTCTTAGCTATTTGGGCTGCCCTGATATTCCATATGAATTTTAAGATGAACTTTCCTATTTCTGCAAAAATGTTGGGCTTTAAATAGGAATTGTGTTGAATACAAGATTGTTTTTTGTAGTATGTACATCTTCACAATGTTAAGTTTTCAATCCATGAACATGAGATGGTTTTTCATTTATCTGTATCTTCTTTAACTTCTTTCAGCAAAGTTTTGTAGTTTTCAGTGTACAAATCTTTAACTTCCTTGATTGGGTTTATTCCTAAATATCTTAACTCTTTTTCATACTAGTATATAGAATTGTTTTCTTAACTTTTAAAATGTTCAATGTTAGTGTATAGAAATGTAACTGATAGTTGTGTGTTGATTTATATTTTGTAACTTTACTGAATTCATTTATTCTAACACATTTGCCTCATCCTTGTTAATTGACTTTCTTTGTCTCTAATAACTGCTTTTTATATATTGTTTAATATTAATATAACTGCACAAGTTCTCTTTCGTTTGCTGATTTTATGGTATATCTTTTTTTGTGCTTTTGCTTTCACCTAAGGTGTGTCTCTTGTTCACAATATATGGTTGAATCGTGGTTTTTTTAAATCATTTTTTTTCTGTTACCTCTTCTATTTGATTATAGTCTCTTTAAGCAGGTTCTGAAAATTGATACCAATAATCCATCTGTGATTATTTTTTCTAGATTACTTTATTATAATTAATGCCACCAAAGTTTGTTTTAGCATTTTTTTTTTTGGCAGCCATACCATAACTTTGCACTGATGTGGCTGGTTTTTATAGATCCAATCACAGCATTCCACATTTTTATGTTAAATTGTATTTTGTTATTACTAGCTGACTGATGTCTTTCCACATTCTGTTTTTGTCATCCAGTATATTCATTATCATTCCAATGATGATGATAATGATGAATGTTAATATTTAATTCATATGACTGAACATTCTGTTGATTAAACCCCACTCTGCCACTTGTTAGATGTGTGACCTAAGATGAATTGTTACTGATCAATCCATGGGCTCGCTGCCCAGTGAGCACAGAGGCCAATACCATGGCACTGGCTTTTGAGAAAAGAAAAGCTTTATTGCAAGTCATTTGGCAAGGAGGCAGGAGGAAATGCTCAAATCTGTCTCCTTGAGCTGGTGGCTGGGAAAGGTTTTATAATCATAGAGTAATGAGATGTGATCTGATTAGATTTTACAAGGAGATGATGCCTGGGGACATGATCTGACTGGATCCTTTCATGGGGTGATGCCAGAGCTCAATCTGGTTGAATCCTGGATCCTGCTATGTGGTGCCTGCTCCATAATGCTGTCCCTGATCCTCAGTTCAAGCCCCTAGGTTCCCCCTGTGGTTGCATGCTTGATTCATCTAAGCATGCTCAGGTTACATGACCCTGAGGGTCCATGACAGCTGAAAAATGACTGACAACTTTATTACATAAAAGTTGAACCAGATTGGTCTGGTGTGGTGACAAAGTGACTTAAGCCTTCTACCCTTGTCTTCTCATTTACAAAATGAAAATAATTATAATTAATCACATCCACTCCCTGAGTTGCTATGAGAATTACATGAATTAATGTTTGTAAAGTGCTTAAAATAATGCCTAGCATATAATAAGCACCATATATGTAGTTGTATAGTGAAATAATCAGTTCTATGGAATAAGAAGTATTATTCTTCACATTTTATCAGTAAGGAAAATAATATTTAAAGATACTAAGTAACTTGCCCAGGGTTCCATTGCTATTAAATGGTATTACTGGGACTTTAATTAAAGTATGTCTTACTCCGAAATCCATGCTCTTAACCACAAATTCACCAGCATCATCTTCTCAATGATTCATCCAAATCCTTGTTAAACACGTTAAAGAATGTCATGACCAGGGCCTTAGAATACACTGCCAGAAATCTCCCTCTATTAATCAGAGCTGTTTGTTAAATGATCATTCAACAATATCCTCAAATCTTTTTTCCATTTCTCCATAAATTTGAAAAATTTTAAACAATCCATGAACAATGATTTGAAGTACACACATATGCCTTCTATGTATATCCCTAATTCGCCATTGCAACAGATCATCTCAAAAAGGAAACGAGGGTACTTACAAATCTTTGACTCTTTAGTGCTAGTGCTGATTACTCCTTGTGTTCCTTCAAAGGATATTATTTCTGATTCTGTATTCAGAATGGTACTTTTAAGAGTTTCTCAGTGTTCCTGAATACCTCTCCTGTCTGAATTTTATGTATATTTTACTGAATAATTTTTCTTTTCTGCATTTAAAAATCTGTCTTTTTAAAGTTTAGGAGAGCTGTCAATTATAGTTGACCTTCCTACTGACAGATATTAGGAATGCTAAGAAGATATAGCTACTTTCTTCAGAATTTATATTTCCAGCCAAACATGTTTGTTTTGGTGGTTAGAATTAGATTTAGAGTAGCAGACAAGGCAAAGCATACTAAAGTTCTATTACTTGAAAGAGTGTGTGCAGGACTATGAATGTGTTATGCCATAGAGAGTATTTAGAAGGGCTTGCTTTAATAATAAAGAATAAATACAGAAATAATCAACATTTCAACTGTCTATGTAAAACTATATTTTCCTAAAGTACTTGAAGACATTCTTGTACGTTAAATATTTATTTAAAATTTTTCCTATTTTGGAAAACATTATTTTAGTAGTTTAATAGTTAACTAAGGACATATAAGAATCCTGTAAATTTTTCTGGAATAACAAGATAAATTGTTAAAAAATTTTTCATGTTTGCAGATGAAAAGATAGCAATTACATCAATTAAAATAATTTTCCTTGTGAGTGATACACAATATTTAATTTTCTCCCCATAATAAAAGCTCAGCGTAATTTGGGAATATAGCATTTAGTTTTGATTTAGCATTTAGTAGGCAGTGTAGTTCCTGCTTTTTGATTTGGCCCTGTGCCCTTTATTCTTTACTTGATTAGCTAATTAGTATTGAAAAACCCTGCAAAATTTCAGTGGGGAACTGCATATGTATATTCAGATTCTCAATACTTGAGAAGCAGCCAAGTATTTGATGCATGCAAACACATTCTGAGTTTTGCATAATTCTTATACAATTACTTTTAATATCCAGAGGCTTCTTCCTTCAATATCATTACATAGATCCTATGTCTATCAGCAAGAATGGAATAGACAAAATATTCTGATTCTATCAAATAAGTCATAATAAAAAATACAATTTCTTTGACAGGTGAAGGAGAAAGGAACTAAAAAATTCTTTGAAGGGATAGTATGGCTTAGTGTAAATTTTATGTTTTTATTGACATACAAATATTTCATAAAAGCACATAAGTATACAGCACAATGAATCGTCACAAAGAGAACACACTTTGAGAGAAAACATTCCAAAACTCCAGAAGGTCTTCTTGTGTCCCCTACCCAATCACATCCTCCTCACTGTTTCCCCAAATTAGCAGACATTCTGGTTTTTAACACTGTATACTACATTTTTCTTTTTAAAAACCTTACATAAATAGTATTATATAATCCAGCATATAAGACTTATTCAACAGTGAGTGATTAACAGATACATCCATCTTGTATATAACACTAATATATTTACTTTTATTGTTGTAGTGTATGTTATTATTTGAATACAGCACAATTTATTTCTTCATTCTACTGTAGACAAACTTTATTTTTTGTAATTTGGGACTGTTACAAATAGTCCATTTATTTTTGCATTTATGTTGGGGCATGTCCACCTATCTTTCAGTTGGGTATTTACCTAGGATTGAAATATTTGGATATTAGGATATGTTATTTTCAAATTTAATAGATAATTCCAAACCTATATACAGATTATATCAATTTATACATTCACCAGCTCTTTGTGAGAGCTGAAAGTTTTATTCTCACTAAAACTTTGTCAGTTTGAGTTTTATCCATTTTGATGGGTGAGCACTGGCTATTTTATTTTAGTTTTTAAACTTTAACAAATAAAAGTTATATGTATTTATGGTTTACAACATGGTGTTTTGATCTGTGCACACATTGTGGAATGACTGAATCAAACAAACTAAAATATTAATTACCTCACATATATATATGTGTGTATATATATATATCATTTCTGTGATGAGAACATATAAAATCTACTCTCAGCAATTTTCAAGTATATAATGATTAATTAATGATGTGTGTTAACACCATGTACTACAATGGATCTCCTGAACTTATTCCTCCTGTCGAGATGAAATTTTGTATTCTTTGACCAGTGTCTCCCCAATTCACCCTGTCCTTGCCCCCAGCCATTGGTAACCACCATCCTACTCTCTGCTTCTATGAATTTGACAATTTTAGATTGTGTATTGGTTACATTTCTTTGATGATTAATGAGGTTGAAACCTTTCTATATGTTTATTAACCATTGTAATGTTCTGTTTAAGACTTGCTCCATTTCACATTGGCATGTCTGTCTTTTTCTTATTCAGATGCAAGAGTCCTTTTATAGTGTAGCTATAGACTTTCTTTATTTGAGATACTTTTTCCTATTCTGTAGCTTGACATTTTACTTTATAAATTGTGACCATTGGTCAAAAGTTTTTAATTTTAATGTATTTCTTTGTATTCACTAATACCCCAAATCATGAAGTTTTTCTTCTTTGTTATATGTTAGAAACTTAATTACTTTCTACTCCACATTTCATCTATAATCAAAACCAGAATTTATTTTTATATGTGCTGGGAAGTAGGGGAAAATTTTGTATTTCTACATATAGCTACCCAAGGGACCCAGCGTCGTATAGACTCTGAAAAGACTATGTTTTTTTCCTACTACCTGTGTCATACATCATCAGGCCTTGGGTACATGGATTTTTTTCCCCTAGACTGTCTATTCTGAATCATTGTGCAATTTTTCTTAACTTATGTCAATATTACATTATAATAATTACTGTTGCTTTACAAAAAGTTTCAATAACCTATACGATAAGCCCTCCAGTTTTCTTTTGTTCTTTTTCAAGATTTCATTTTGGCTCTTCTTGTTCTTTTGCATTTATATACACATTTCTATATAAAAGTTGGACTTGGTTTGTCAATTTGAAAGTTTATTATAGCCATAGATGAATTCTGACAAATGCACATCTTGATAATAGTCTTTCAGTCCATAAACATGAGGATTTAATTTATTTATTTATCTCAGTAGGTAGGGTTTTTGTTTGTCTCTTTGACCTCTTCATTTATCGCTTTATATATTTCAAAGGTACATATATAGATACAGAACAATTTGTGTTGTGACACCTTCCTGCTAGATTGGCATTTTTATTTCCTTGGATGTCCCTTTTAAACTCTGGTAATGTTTTTTTGCCTTAAGATATACTTTGTTTGATATTAAGATAGTTGCACAAACTCTCTTCAGTATATGTTTGCAGGGAATTCTCTTTGGATATATGCCAGTGCCCCATCCATATACTGTCAGATTTTCCAGTGATTGTAAACAGGCTGGATTTCCAATTGCCTGAGTGCTGCCCCTGTTGCCTGGATCATAGAAACTTCAAGTACTGGGGAATTAATATTTTTGAGAATAGCTTTCAACCTTACTCAGATGTGGTGGCTCTGAAGTTCTTCATTTAAGCTGACTTCTAGAATTCCCTAGAGGAATTAGCCCCACTTGCCAGAATGGCAGCTCTCTTGATCTGCCGTTGTCTATTTGATCCTGCCCTCCTTTTCCTTTCTACCTTACTTCCCTTCTCCAGTTTTGTGGAGTTACCTCCTAAATAAACTACTGTTATTTTAATCCTTGTTTCAGGATCTACTTCTGATGGTCCCAAGTAAGACAATATGTTTTTTTAGAGTAAACAGACAACCTACAGAATGGGAGAAAACATTTGCAAATTATGCATTTGACAAAGATCTTATATTTAGCATCTATAAGAAACTTAAATTTGTAAGAAAAAAGCAAATAACCTCATTAAACAGTGTGCCAAAGACATGAATAAACACTTTTCAAAAGAAGACATACATATGGCCAATGATCATATGGAAAAAATCTCAGTATCACTGATAATTACAGAAATGCCAGTCAAAACCACAATGAGATACCATCTGAACCAGTCAGAATGGCTATTATTAAGAGTCAAAAAATAACAGTTACTGGTGAGGTTGCAGAGAAAAAGGAATGCTTATACTCTGTTGGTGGGAGTGTACATTTGTTCGACCATTGTGGACAGCAGTGTGGTGATTCCTTAAAGACCTAAAAACAGAACTAGCATTTGAGTCAGCAATCTTATCACTGGCTATGTACCCAAAGGAATGTAAATCGTCTGTCATAAAGACACATGGATGCCTATGCTCATTGCAGCACTATTCACAATAGCAAAGGCATGGAATCAACCTAAATGCCCATCAACAGCAGATTGGATAAAGGAAATGTGGTGCATATGTACCATGGAATACTGTGCAGCCATAAAATACGAAATCATATCCTCTGTAGCAGCATGGATTGAGCTGGAGGCCATTATCCTTAGCAAAATGACACAGGAACAAAATATTGCATATTCTTGTTTATAAGTGGGAGCTGAATGATAACACATGGACACAAATTGGGAAGCAACAGATACTGGAACCCATTGGAGGGTGGAGAGCGGGAAGATGGACAGGATCAGAGAAAAAAACTGTTGGGTACTAGGCTTAATGCCTGGGTAGTGAAATAATTTGTGCAACAAACCCCCATGACATGAATTTACCTATATAACAAACCTGCACATGTACCCCTGAACCTAAAATAAAAGTTTTAAATCTCTGCATGATTAAAAAGAAGAGACAACATGTTTTTTTAGGGTTTTATTTAGAATATTGTTATGTCCTTGTATTTAAAACACGTCTCTTTAAACTGTATGCTATTTGCCAAAAAAAAAGTAAAATAAATCTCTTGTTAGCAGCTTTTTTACTTCGTTTAATCCAGTTTGACAATGTTAATATTTTATTTTATTTATTTATTTTTACTTCTATCTCCCTTTCCTGGCAGACAATAATAGCACTTTAAGTATTTCAAATATGTGTCTGTAATAATTATTGCTATAGATGAGATTTAAATCTACCATCTGCTTTACATTTCTTTTTCTTATTTATGTATGTTCTTATGAGTTTATGCATGTTTTTTCAGTCCTCCTTTCTAATATATGAATTTAGGATGATAAATTTCTTATGAGCACAGATTTAGGTGTACTCAACAGCTTTTTATATGTCATATTTACATTATCATTTGGTTCAAAATGTTTTTAATTTCCATTTTGATTTTTGAGTTTTTTGACCCAAGGAAATATAGAAGTAAATATGTTACTTAGTTTTCAAGTATACTAGGATTCTTTAGTTATATTTTTGTGACTTATTTCTATATGACTTCTAATGTGGCCAGGGAATATACCCTCTATTGTTTTAGTACTTTGAAATCTGTGGAGAGTCCCTTTTAGTCCACTGCATATTCAAATTTTATAAATCCAATTTATACACTTGAAAAGAATGACATTTATGCAGTGCTTTTTAATATAGTGGATATATCATTTAGGTCAAATTTGTTGATTAGGTTGTTCAAATCCTCATACTTAATGAATTTTTGTTTATTTTTCTACCATTACTGCAAAAAATGTGTTAAAATCCCACACTGTAATTGTGGATTTGTTCACTCCTTTTTAGATTTCTGTTAGTATTTTCCTTTTTAAATTTAAATTTATACTATTGGTGTATATATATTTAGAATTTTTGTTACTCATAAATGTATCATTGTGAAATGCCACTCTATTTCTTAGATTTATTTGCCTTAAATCCTTCCTTGTAAATGAATATAGAGGCTTTCTTTTTGTTATTTTATATATAATATGTAGTTGTTCTTTCATAATAATTATCAATTCTCAGAAAGTTGCAGAAAATATAGAGGGAGGTCTTCTATATTCTTCATTCTGTATTCCCCGATGGTAACATCATATGTAACTGTGGTATAGTGTCAAAACTAAGAAACTGACATTGGTAACAGTCCATAGAGCTTATTCAGATTTCATCAGTGTTACATGCATTTATGTATATGTATGTACTTCTATGCAATTTTATCACAAATGTAGTTTTGTATAACCATTACCACAATTACAATACAGAACTTCATTATGAAGCTTTCTATTCATAATTGCCATACCCACCTGCTTTCCTCCTAACAACCATTAATTTCTTCTCTGCTTCTAAAATTTTTAAATTTAAAGAGTGCTGTCTAAATGGAATCATGTAATATGCAACCTTTTGAGATTGACTTTTTCTCAGCATAATTTTTGAGATCTGTCCAAGTTGTTGTGTATATCAGTCATGTGTTCCTTTTTTATTACTATGTAGTATTCCATAATATGGATGTACTATGTTAGTTTAACCTTTACTTAAGTGAAGCGCACTTGATTTTTTTGCAGTTTTGGCTATTACAAATAAAGCCAAACACTCATGTACGGGTTTTTATGTGAACAAAATTAACTTTTTTTTCTGGTTTAAATGCCTAAAAATGCAATTGTTGTATCACATGGAAAGTGCAAGTTTGATTTTATAAACAATATCCAAAACATTTTCAGAGTGGTTGTACCATTTTACATCCCTATGATCAGTATCTGAGAGATTTAGTTTCTCTGTGTTCTTGCCAGTAGTCGGTGTGATCACTTTTACTCCTTTTCATAGATGTGTGATAATATCTTTTTGTGGTTTTAATTTACATTTCCCTAATTGTGAAGGATGATGAACGTTTTTTCTTTTTTTTCTATTTTTTAAAATTATACTTTAAGTTCTAGGGTACATGTGCACAACGTGCAGATTTGTTACACATGTATACATGTACCATGTTCGTTTGCTGCACCCATTAACTTGTCATTTACATTAGGTATTTCTCCTAATGCTATCCCTCCCCCAACCTTCCCACCCATGACAGGCTCCGGTGTGTGATATTCCCCACCCTGTGTCCAAGTGTTCTCATTGATGAACATCTTTTCATGTACTTGTTTTGCATAAGTATATCCTCTTTGGTGAATATCTATTTATGTCCTTTGTGCTTTTTCTAATTGCAGTGCTTGTATTTTTACTCTTGAATTTTAAGAGTTTTGGAAATATTCTAGATTCTTGTTGGATAAGTTGCTTGCCATCATTTCTCCCAACCCATAGCTCTTGTTTTCATCATAGGGTTTTGAAGAACAAAAGATTTTAATTTTGATGAAGTCCAATTTTTAATTTTTTTCTTTCTGAATTGTGCTTCTGATGTCAAGTCTAAAAATGTTCCACCTCGGCCTGACTTGTAATGTTTTTCTCTTATTTTTTCTACAATTCGTATGGTTTTACATTTTAAATTTTAGCCCATGATCCATTTTGAGTTAGTATTTACATAGTATCACATAAGATACGAATTTTAGGTCAGTTTTTTTGTTTTCTTTTGTTTTGTTGTTTGTTTTTGCCTATCAATATCAAATAGCTCCAGTACCGTTTGTTGAAAAGGTGCTCCTTTTTCCATTTAATTGTATTTGTGCATCTGTCAAAAATTAGTTGGGCATATTTTCATGAGTCTAGGTTTTCTATTTTTAAAAATTGATTATTTTGCCTATTCCTTTGCTAATATCATAGTGTCTTAATTACTGTAACTTTATAATGAATTATAATATTGAGTAGATTGATTTCTCCCATTTAATTCTTCCTTGTCACAATTGTTTTAGTTATTCTAGGAGCTACAAGTTTTAATGTAAATTAATAAGGTTCCTTATGTATACAAAATCTATAGTGGGATTTGATAGGAATTGCACTAAATCTATACATTACTTTAGGAAGAATTGACATCTTTATTATAGTGAGTCTTCCAATCCATGAACATAGTATGCCTCTTCATTTATATAGGTCTTTATATATTTCTTTCAGCAGCATTTTGTAATTTTCAGCATACAGATTCCATACACTCCTTGTTAGATTTATGCCTAAGTATTACATTTTCTTTTGGGTGATTATAAATGATATTGTGCTTTTAATTTTGGGTGATTATAAATGGTATTGTGATTTTAATTTTAGTTTCCATTTGTTTATTGTTAGTATTTATAGATACAGTTGATTTTCATAAGTCTCTTGTGTATTTTTTTCCAATTAAAGATACATACATATATATAGCTTTTAGGTATGTTTCTTTTTACTTAAACAATCTTAAAATATTTTCAATTATAGGGTTTTTTTGTTTGATATAGTTAATGATGTATTTGACTTTGTATATACAGTTTTACAAATTGATTTCTAATTATCTTTCCTCTTTTATTCTTTCTATAATTTCTTCTCATCACTATCAATTTTTGTGTTTCACACGAGTCTTCTCTGAGGGGTATCCTTACTATACATAATTGTCAGTGATTTAAACCATACATATTAATTTGGATTAATCCACATATTTATCCATTCCATTGCTTTTGATTCCCTTTTGCAATTTCAAACTTTTATCTGGTATCATTTTCTCTCTGCTTAATAGACACTTCTTAGTACTTCCTGTAGTATTGATCTACTGCTAAAAAGTTATTTCAGATTCTAGATTTCTGAAAATATCTTTATTTAATTATTGTTATTGATGGATAGTTTTATAGTGTATAAATCCTGGGTTAGCAGTTATTTTCTTTCTGCACTTTCAGTCGCTAATTTATTGTCACCTTATTTTTATTATTTGTGTTAAGAAGTCAGCTGTATATTTTTATGTTGCTCCTTTGAATTATGTATGTAACATATATATACATATATATGTATAATAATTGTAAGTGTATATTTTTTAAACTACCAGTTTTAAAGTTTTTCTTTGTTTTTGATTTTAAGAAGTTTTATTATGATATGTGTAGGTGTTATTCTCTTTGTATTAATCCAGTTTAGGGTTTGTAGTGCCTCTTGAATACAAGCTTAATGTATCTTTGAACATTTTTAGCCATTATCTTTTAAAATTGTTCTTTTTGCTTCATTATTTCTCTCACCTCCGCTCTGGCTCTCCAATTATAGGTATGTTAGATATTTTTACTGTTTTCTATTGTTCCCATGTTCTTTTCTATATTGTCTACTTTTTTGTTTTTCTGTGTTTAATTCCAGACTTTTAAAAATAATCAGTGTTCTAGTTTAATAATTTTTTCTTTGTCTGTGTCTGATGGATGTCTAGTCTCTTGATTTAATTCTTAAAGTTACTTTTTCAGTAACTGAATATCCATTTGGTTCTTTCACTTCTTTGAGGATCTCTGCCAATACTATCAGTCTTGTCTTTTATTTTCTTAGATACATTAAGCATTACCCCAAGAGCCTGAATTTGATAACTCTGTTACCTGTATGCCATCATGTATGTTTGTTTCTGCAGTCTGTATTTTTTTTAGTGTTCAAGGAAATGTCTTCTTGTATTTACTTCTTGTATTTACTTGTATTTCTTGTATTTACTTGTATTTACTGTTTTTTTAAAACAGTTCTATTAAAATGTAATTCACATACTATAAAATTAATCCTTCTAAAGTTTACAATTCAGTGATTTTAGTATATTCATAGAGTCATGTAACTATTATCACTATCTAATTTTAGAATATTTTTGTCACTCCAGACAGAAACCCTGTACCCATTAGGTTCATTCTCACCACCAGCCAACACTTGGCAACTACTATTGTACTTTTTGTCTTGATGGATTTGCCTATTCTGGACATTTTATATAAGTGAAATCATATAATATGTGGTCTTTTGTGACTGACTTCTTTCACCTAGCATACTTTTTTGAGATTTATTTATGTTTAGCATGTATTAGTACTACATTCCTTTTTATTGCTGAATAATATTCCGTTATATGGATAAACAGCTTTTTATTTATCCATTCATCATGGACATATGGCTTACTTTCATTTTGGGCTATTATGAATAACGCTACTATGAAAATTTTTGTGCATATTTTTATGTAGACATATGTTTTCAATTGTCTTGGATATATATGTAGGAGGGGAATCTGGATCATATAGTAACTCTGTGTTTAACATTTACAGTGACTACTAAACTGTTCCAAAATAGCTGCCCCATTTTACAATCCCACCACAATGTATAAGCATTCCAGTTTCTCTGTATCCTTGCCAATACTTGTTTGCCTTTTATTGTTTAGCCATCCTCGTAGGTGTGAAGTAGTATCTCATAGTGGTTCCCGGTTATTGTTTAAAACTCTTATTGATATACAAAATAAGTGCAGAATAGTGCACAAACTTAACTTGTCTAACCAGCATTCAGATGGGAACAGAGAATAATACGAGCAAAATTCATTTTTGTTCTTTCAATCACCAACTTATCCCTTTAGAAAGGTAACAAGTGTCCTGATTTCTAAGAGCATCTATTAATTGTGCTTGTTTTGTCCTTTGTATAAATGTAATCGTACTTCATATAAACTGAACGGCTTCAAATGCAAATGAAATTGCTTTCTAATCAACACTGGAAAAACTACATAACAATGATAGGCAATTTTTTTAAAAAAATAATTGTTAGAAACCTGACAGCCTGCTTGCCCTCCTACTTTCCTTCTTTCTTGTTTATTTTATTCATATATACCATCTTAATTTATGTTTTTCCATTTGTCCCACTATGCTCCTTTTTCGTCTTTCCTTATGTTATTTGGTATTCATATAGTATCTCTTTTTTATTATTTAACTTTTCCTTCTCTTTGCCTGTTAGGCATATATATATATACACATATTGCTTATATTAATTTTTTAATACTTTTAATAGTTATTCTATGGATTTCAGCATGCATCCTTAGCTCACTAAAGACTGATGTAAGTTATTCCTTTTACCTTTCTTATACAAAGTTAGATATCAGCACCATTTAACTGGATTTACTTCCCACCTGCCTTTTTTTTTTTTTTTGAGACAGGGTTTCACTTTTGTCACCCAGGCTGGAGTAGAGTGGCACAATCATAGCTTGCTGCAGCCTCAAACTTCCAGGGTCAAATGATCCTCCTACTTCAGCGCCCTGAGTAGCTGGAACTATAGACATGTACCACTACACCCTGCTGATTAAAAATAAATTCTTTTGAGATGGGGTCTCTCTGTGTTGCCCAGGCTGGTCTCAAAGTCCAGAGCTCAAGTGATCCTCCAGCCTTGGACTACCAAAGTGATGGGGTTACAGGCGTGAGCCGCTGTGCCCAACCCAACCTGCCTTTTATATTGCATTTAATTTCAATATATGTCTTAAATCCATGAGATATTATTATTACTATTACCATCTTGTATAATCAATATTAATTTAGATTTACTCACATATTTATTTTCTATTGCTATTCATTCCCTCCTGTATCTTTGGGCTTCTGTGTGGTATAATTTGAGATTGAATATCAGGCATCGTGTTGTTACAGTGGTTCTGGATGCATTATCTTTTTCCAGAGAGGCTTTAACCTATCTCTGATAAGTAACTTGATATAGACATATCACCTGAATCCAAGCAAGGCTTGAGCTGTCTCAGTGATGGATAGTAGTCCATGAAAGACTCAGACTGGTTTTTATTCACTCTTACTTATAGCGGGTCTCATTGAGAAAGCCAGGATTGTTTACTAGGGCCCTTTATCCATAGAGGGTCCTAAATTCCAAAGTAGTCTCCTTAACCTCGTGATACGGCAAAAGACTTCTTTTCCACTTCAGCTTCTGCTTAGCTTCTTAGAGTTTCACCCTAGGCAGATTCAGAATTCACCAACATTTTTTGAGGATTAGCTTCTTTTTTATTTTTTTCTGTACTTCCTTTCTCTCTGAGATTTTGTCTTCCTGAATATTTTTGTAGCCCCAAACTTGATTTTTTCTTTTCTTCTCATGCCTGTGAGAGTGCCAAAATTTAGCTGGCATCTCTTCTTCTTATCAGCTTACATCTGTCTGGATTCTCAGTCTTCCCCCAGTGCTTCATATCGTGAAATACTCGGTTTAATACAGAAATGCAGAACACAGGACTTTTATTTACCTCCTTTTTTTCCTTGGATCTTGGTCCCTCCATTTTGGCTTCGCATAAGCTTTCTTATGCTTCTACATAGGTTTTTATTTTTGTTTTTTCTTTTGTATTTTATCCAGATGTTCTAATTGTTTTGATAGGCACTACAGCTTGCTAACAAACTATTGTTTCGTAGAAAAAAACTGAGTTCGGGTTTCTTCTTTTTTTCCCTCATTTCACTAATATTTATTGAGCACCTACTATGTGCCATGCTTCTGCTAGGATTTGGGAACATTGCAGTGAAGAAGACAACCAACTATCCAGCTTAAGAAATAGATTGTTACAAGTCTCTTAGAAATCCCATGTGTTCTACCCTCATCCTATACCTGTCTCCCTCACCAAAAGGTAATCATTATCCTGAATTTTATGTTGATCACTGTTGTTCCTTATAGTTTCAAATGTGTACATATCCTAAAGTGTACTTTATAAAGTTCTACATGTTTCTGAGCTTTATAAAACTGAAATCATATTATATGTACTCTCACACAATTTGCATTTGCTTCTTGATGTTTTAGTTAGATCTATCTGTATGTATATAATGCAGTTCATTTTCCTTGTTTTTTTAATATTACAGTTAATATATTAAATTTTATGTGTTTTTTGAATAAACACACATTTTGAATGTTTTGGAGTACAATTACTTGGTTGTAAGGTACATTCATCTTCAACAGCGTAAACAATGCCAAATCATTTTCCAATGTGTGTATATTAGATACTTTAATTTTTATTATTTTAACTTTTATATTAAGAACTTATTCATGTAATCTATATGGAATTAAGAGTAATAATTAAAAATAATGGTAAGATCACTCTGTATAATACATAAGAAATGGATTCAAGGAATGCAAATTTGAGAAACCACATATGAAGCAGTTACACTAATTCTTTTTTTTTTTTTTTTTTTTTTTGAGACGGAGTCTCGCTCTGTAGCCCAGGCTAGAGTGCAGTGGCCGGATCTCAGCTCACTGCAAGCTCCGCCTCCCGGGTTCACGCCATTCTCCGGCCTCAGCCTCCCGAGTAGCTGGGACTACAGACGCCCGCCACCTCGCCCGGCTAGTTTTTTTTTTTTTTGTATTTCTTAGTAGAGACAGGGTTTCACCGTGTTAGCCAGGATGGTCTCGATCTCCTGACCTCGTGATCCACCCGTCTCGGCCTCCCAAAGTGCTGGGATTACAGGCTTGAGCCACCGCGCCCGGCCGCAGTTACACTAATTCTATTGAGTGATTATAGAGGCTTTGATTAGTATTGTGACAATAGGGATGAGAAAGGCATTGATTTTACGTATAGCTAGAAGGTAGAAGTGATGGAACTTGGAGAGTAAGGAAATGTAAGTTTCTAATCTGGGTTTCTGCAGTTTGCAAGTATGCAGATAACCTTAACATTTGCTTGGAAGTTATAAAATGACACAGAGATCAAATTTATAGTAAGAATAAGTATAGAGCAGAGCCCTAGAAACCTCAGTTGGTAAGTTCAGTAAGAGGAAGAATATCAGTTCAGGGCTGAAAGGGAGTGGCAAAAGAAGTAGGAGGAGAATTGAATATTTGAGAATGGGAAGCCAAGGAAAGACGTGTTTCATGAAAGAGGGAATAGTCAGCAATGTCTCATTCTGCAGAAAAGTTAAAAAATTATGACCTGAAAATAGCTAATAGATTTAATGATGTGAACATCACTTGCGAATGTGACAAGATCAGATCAATGGAGCAAGGGTGGTGAGAGCCAAATTGCTCTGGTTTGAGGACAGAGGTAAGTAAATGGAGATAATGAGCATAGATAAATCCTTCAAGATGTTTGGGTAGTAACTGGAAGTGAATTTAGGGTTGAGAGAAGGTTTGATTTTGTTACTATGGTTTTAATATGGCTGAGATTTGTGTACAGTTAATAGTGAGGAAAGTTGCTAGTAAAGAGGAAAAGGTTGAACAAGAAAGGGAACATTCTTGCTAGAGAAAGTCACTGGGAACGTGTATGGCGAGAGTGGACAAGTACTGAAATTAATCAGCTTTAAACAGTGGGAGGGACGTGGTTTCCATTTTACTAGGAGAGTATGGGTGGAGATTTAGGTAGACTTGTTGGTTTGCTCAAAGGCAGTTGAGGGAGTTTCTGCTCATGGCTTTTATTCACATTTAAAAGTATTTTTAATTCATCTTGAATTCAAAGATATTCATATTAACTTATTTTGTTTAACATTTTTTATTTTAAACAATTTATTTTAGCAAAATATTTAAAGAAGGACTACTCAAAAACAAACAAATCAAGCACACATGAAGTTTTTTTTTTATAGTAAATAGGGTAAAGCACATTTATAACAGGTCCAATTTTTCTTTTTGCTTGCGGGTTGTAAGCTGCCTGAGACCCAGACCATGACTTTGTTCTTTGTTGCCACAGCAAATAATGCACAACAGGGTTTGGTAAGCAAGAGTTAAATTCTGCCAAGAGTGAAAAAAAAGAGTCCCCAGTGATGTGAACTGTGACCGCAGGGAGCATGGGGTGTCAAAGTTAGAGCATAGATGCATCATAGTGAGTTTGCGATTTAGTGGAGGGGAGTGTTTCATTATCTGAAAGTGTCGAACATATAAAGAATTTACGTTTGTCAAGCCTTCGGGCTGTTTCTGTAGGAGGGCCTAGAAAATTGGCCTTGCTCACTCAGCAAGATGAATTCTGACATTTTCCTGAGTCAGTCTCAGCCCCCACAAAGCATTTTGCTGTGTGTCAGTGTGAAGTCTACAGACTTGTAATGTGTCTGAACCAGATGCTGTATTGCCATCCCTTAGCCCTGTTTTGTGAGAGCTGGCTCCATAGAACATAAGAACATTTCCAAAATTAACAATAGAAAAGTTTCTTTTTTAATTTTAACGATGTCATAAAACAAAACATCCTCTCTTCTGCCCCCCAACCCTGCCCCAGTTTATCATTCTTTTAAAACTGGATTTTGACAGCTGCTGAATAATAGAGATAAGATGTAGTTCTTTTTCTCCCTGCTGAAACACTGCATTATTTGTTATTCATGGGTTCTTGTTTTCCTGGAAGATGGTTTGGTAAAATATGTGGGTGATGTGTACCCTATAATTGCCTGGAGGCCTTTTAGATTTCCTGTTTGAGTGTTTTCCTTTGGCTTTAATAAACTTGCAAATAGTTGTGGGAAAGAGGCTACTGAAGGTTAATATAATTGACCTGTTTTAGTACAAGGTCTCCCCAAACCCACTCCCAGATGAGCAGATTCATTTATTTTATTTTATTTTATTTTATTTTATTTTATTTTATTTATTTTTTTGAGATGGAGTCTCACACTGTCACCTGGGTTGGAGTGTAGTGGCACGATCTCAGCTCACTGCAACCTCCTTCTCCCAGGTTCAGGTGATGCTCCTGCCTCAGCCCCCTGAGTAGCTGGGATTACAGGTGCCCACCACCACACCCGGCTTATTTTTGGTACTTTTAGTAGAGATGGGGTTTTACCATGTTGGCCAGGCTGGTCTTGAACACCTGACCTCATGATCCACCTGCCTCTGTCTCCCAAAGTGCTGGGATTACAGGTGTGAGCCACCGCACCCAGCCCAGATGAACAGATTCAGCATTTTAAAGTATTTCTTCGTAAGTTACAAAGAAGAAGTAAAAAAATATTAAAAGCTGCTGCCTTTTTAAAATCTAGAAGGCTCTATTTCTACTCCATCTTGCCACTGTCAAGCTTTTAATCTTTCTTTATGCCTCTGTGGTGTTGCCATCTGCTTTTTGAATAAGGCTCAGTAATCAATACAGCAGGAAACTTGCTGGGGCTAGATAAGTCTCCTGTCAAAACAAAGGAGAGCCATGCATTTGCCACTAAAGCAAAAAAGAAGTGACAGACCAGACTGCCATAGAAACACCTTTGTTTCCATTGCGGAGACTTACCTAAGGCACAAGGGGGGCTTCATTTTCAGGAAATTTAGGCAGAGAAGAGGCACTTCACCTGGATGCCCTGAAATGAAGATTTGTTTCCTAAGATTTGAGTTGAGGAATTCTGCATTGGGAAGAGAGAGATTCATTTTTAAAAATTGTAACAGGTGTGGGACTTAATTGCATTTCTTAAAATACGTTTCATATGTACATTTTAAAATTAATAATCTTCCCTTATTTGAAACTTAATGATCCAGCAAACTGGTCCATCTGGAATACTGCCTGAAACCAATAAGAATAGGAAAAAAAAAAAAGTTGAAACAATCAAAATAGACTCTAAAGTGACCATATCCCAGCATCTGCTCCTCATTTATGGAATCCTTCTGTGAGCCTATATATCCTAGGCAGTAGTTGATACTCTTTGAAGCCAGACCCTTGGGGTTGAATCCTGGCTCTGCCAGTTGCTAGCTGTGTCGTTTTGGGCAAGTTACTTTAGCTGTTTGTTCCTCAATCTTCTCATCTCTAAAATGGAAATAATAATAGAGTTGCTATAGAATTGAGTTAATACCCATGCAGCAGTGCCTGGTATGTGGTAAACAGTAAATATTAACTATTTCTTATCTTATTTGCTGTTACTTTATTATTTATTATCTCATATACCCTGCATGCTTGGTGATCTAGTTTCCAGATATACAGGCAATTATAACTATGATTTAAAAGGGATAAAAGACATTTATAGAGTTAAGTCTATATTTTAGGATTAAAATAGCCTATATTTTAGGATTTGAGCTGATAGCTCAAAATAAAGAATAAGAAAACTTGAAAACTAAGCATAAGAACTTAAAAAGTACAGCATTCTGGGCTGTTTAAGAAAATGGTCATAAACTTTCTATGACTCCAGAGGGCATTAGCGAATTTCAACAAAATTCAGTACCTATTGTTCAGAGTAATGATTCTGATTCATGAAGAAGATGTTAAATTCTGTTCATAGTGTTCAGTTTAGAGAAATCAGAAAGAATTTTATGTTTTAGGAAAATTCCAAAACAAACATTTGAAAAAGGCATTTAAAGGTCCATTTCTAGAAGATTTGGAATTACATAAACTTCATTTATTTGAATTTTTTTCTGCCTCTTCTTTTCAGTCCAAGTTAGTTTTTTTCAGAATTATTTATAAATGTGGTTTTCAGACACAAGTATTATTTCTGTTAAATGCCAAACACGTCTTCCCTGTACACACCTCATCTTAGCTTTCATTTTAGCCATTCCACTGCTCAGTAATATCTCCATACAAATCTCCTTGATTGTCAGGCTGACCAGGTTTTGCTCTGCAAATTATGTTTACCAGGAATTGGCAGTCTGAGGTATGTGAGATGAGATATATATCATGCCAGTTGCAATACAACCTTTAATGTTTACATACACATCTTTGAATTAGAAAGGTCATTTTGCTCTAAAATGATTTTTTTTAAAAAATTTAATTGTGGTAAAAATACATAACATAAAAATCTAACTATCATTCTATTTAAGTGTACAATTCGGTAATATTATTCACATTTTTGTGTGACAGAGCTCTAAAAATTTTTCATGTTGCAAAATGGAAACTCTACACCCATTGAACAACTCCTCATATTCCCTTGCCCCTAACCCTTGGAAAACACCATTCCACTTTCTATTTCTATGAGCTTATCTACTTTAGGTACCACATATATGTGGTATCATAGAGTATTTGGCCTTTTGTGAGTGGCTTATTTCACTTAGCATAATGTCCTCTATGTTCAACCATGTTGAAACAGATGATAGAGTTTCCTTCTCTTTTCAATCCTGGATAATATTCCATTATTTTTATATATCACATTTTGTTTATCCATTTATTTATTGATGGGTATTTGGTTTACTTACAACTCTTGGCTATTTTAAATAGTGCCACTCTGAATATGGGTATGCAAATATCTCTTCAAATTACTGCTTTCACTTATTTTGGATATATACCAAAAAGAGATTGCAAGATCACATAGTAATTCTATTTTTAATTCTTTCAAGAACCTTCATATTGTTTTCTGTAGTGGCTACACCATTTCATATTTTCACCAACAGTCCACAAGGGTTCCAATTTTTTCCACATCCTCAGAAATGTTTATTATAATTATAGTTTTTTGATTGTGGCCATATTAATGGAGGTGGGATGATATCTCATTGTGGTTTTGATTTGAATTTCTCTAAGTATGTAGTGATGTTTAGCATCTTTTCATTTGCTTATTGGCCGTTTGTATATTTTCTTTGCAGAAATTTGCCCATTTAAAATCAGACTATTTGTTTTTCTGTGTCATTGAGTTGCAGAAGTTCTTTATGTGCTCTGGATATTAGCCCTTTATCAGATACATGGTTTGCAAATATTTTCTCATATTCTGTAGGCTGACTTTTCATTCTGTTGATTGTATTGCATTCTTTGATGCAAATACATTTTTAAATTTGATGTAGTCCCATTTGTCTATTTTTGGTTTTGTTGGTTGTGGATTTGATGTCATACCCAAGAAACCATTCCCAAATCTAATGTCATAAGGCTTTTCCCATTTTTCTTCTTGAGTTTAATAGTTTCAAGTGTTTAGGTCTTAAATCATTTTGATTAAGTTTTATATTTGGTGTTAGGTAAGAATCTGACTTTATTCTTTTGCATGTGCATATTCCATTTTCCAAATACCACCTGTTTGAAGAGAATGTCCTGTCTTCACTGAGTTGTTGAAGATAATTTGAACATTATATGTAAGGGTTTATTTCTGGGCTCTCTATTCCATTTGTCTGTATGTCTGTCTTTATGCTGGTACCACACTGTTTTGATTACTATAGCTTTGTAATGTGTTTTGAAATCAGAAAGTGTGATGCCTCCAACTATGTTCTTTTTCAAGATTGTTTTGATGATTTGGGGTCCTTTGGGATTCCATATAAGTTTAGGAAATTTTTTCTATTTCTGAAAAAAATGTCATTAGGATTTTGATATGGATTGCATTGAATCTGTAGTTTTCCTTTGCTTTGAATAGTATGGATATTTTAACAATATTAAATTTTTCAATTCAGTGTTGCAATGAACACTGGATGTCACTTATTTATATCTTTTAACATGTCTTTTAGCAATATTTTACAGTTTTCAGTGTATACCTCTTTCACCTTCTTGGTTAATCCTAATCATTTTGTTCTTTTTGATATTGTCATTTAATTCTTTTTGATATTATTATAAATGAGATTGTTTCTAAATTTACTTTTGGATTATTGTTAGTATATAGAAACAACCAATTTTGCCTTGTTGATTTTGTATCCTACATGTTTGCTGGATATGTTTATCAGGTCTAGTAGTTTTTTCGTGTGTGGAATTTCAGGGTTTTGTACCCTCAAATTATGTAAGATCTTGTCATTTGTGAACAAAGATAATTTTACTTTTTAATTTCCTTTTTGGATGCCCTTTAGTTTTTTTCTTGACTAATTTTCCTGGCTAGGACTTGCAGTACCATGTTGAGTGAAAGTGGAGAGAGAAGGCTTTCACACTTTGTACCTGAGCTTAGAGGAAAATTTTTCAGTTTTTTACCATTGAGTATGATGTTATCTGTGGTTCTTCATATATGATCTTTAATATGTTGAGGTATTTTCCTTCTATTTCTTGTCTGTTGGGGGTTTTTATCATAAAAGGGTGTTGCATTGCATCAGATGCTTCCTCTGCATCACTTGAGATAATCGTTTGGTTTTGTCCTTCATTCTGTTGATGTAAGTAACTACACTGATTGATTTTTGCATGTTGAACCATCCTTGCATTCTAGGAATGAATCCCACTTGTTCGTGGTGTATGTGATGTCCTGTTGAATTTGGTTTTTGAATATGTGGTTGAGATTTTTGAATCAATATTCATCAGAAATATTTGTCTATTGTTTTCTTTTCCAATGGTATACTTATCTGGCTTTGGTATAGTGTAATGCTGACATCATAAAATGAATTTGGAATGTTTCTTTCTCTTCAATTTTTTTTTTTTTTTGAGACAGGGTTTCACTCTGTCACCCAGGCTGGAGTGCAGTGGTGTGATCTCAGCTCACTGCAACCTCTGCCTCCCGGGTTCAAGTGATTCTTGTGCCTCAGCCTCCTGAGTAGCTGGGACTATAGGCATGTGCCACTACACCTGGCTAATTTTTCTATTTTTAGCAGCGATGGGGTTTCACCATGTTGGCCTGGATGGTCTCAATCTCCTGACCTCATGATCCACCTGCCTCAGCCTCCCAAAGTGCTGGGATTATAGGTGTGAGCCACCGTGCCCAGGCTTCTCTTCAATTTTTTGCAAGAGTTTGAGGAAGATTGTTGTTAATTGTTTTATACATCTTTAGTAGAATTCTCCAAGGAAGGCATCTGGTTATGGGCACCTTTTTATTGGGGAGTTTTTTTGATTACTGAATTTAATCTTCTTACCAGTTATATATCTGTTCTTTTTTAATTATTATTTATGATTCAATCTTGATAGTGTGTATGTTTCTAGGAATTTATCCACTTTACTCTAAACTCTTGACCACCATATCTTATGCAATTGGATCTGGTCTACTCCTAGGAACCTGGATTTGATTATGAGTTCTTAAGAGCTGTCTTTTGTAAATCTCAGCTGGTGGTTCATCAAAGTAGGCTTCCAATATTGTAAGCAGCTTCCTCATTCACAGGGGTACAATAATGATGGCAACGGTAGACCACCCAGAGCAGCTGCTGTCATTATGCCAGCTGCACTGGGGAGGTGAGAGCAGTGGCAGCAGGAGTGGTTGCAGGAGCAGCAGTGGCAGCAGTGGGTTCTCTGTGCCCTGGATCCATGAGGCAATCAACTGCACCACCCCCACCCTTGCATGGCCAGGCAGAACCTGTTCCCAGGCCCAGAGCCTCTGCTATGACCTCAACCTTGCTCCCTGCCACATCCCATGGGCCCATAAGCACCGGGCCAAAGGTGCAGCCAGAACTCACGGGGCCAGCCCCAGAAACATCGGAGTCATTTGTGTGGGGTTGGCCACGTCCACTGTACCACGTGCATCTCACCCATTGCCCTGAGAGCCATCGCAATGGGACCAGGCCGGGTCACCTGCTGGTGGGGGAGCAGCATGGTCAGGCACGAAGGGCGGGCAGAGGTGGAGCTGGGTTCCGGGGCAGTGCTGTGCTACATAGAGCCAGTGGGAGCTGGGAGCAGGCAAGACCCCTCCCTCCCATGTGTGGCTGCAGCTGCCCAAGTTGTGGCTGTGGACTCAGGCATTTTGCACTCGTGGGGGGCCTGGGACGGCCTCCTCCTTTGCCCACACAGGCTTGAAGGTGTCTGCTCCCATTACCTGGCCTCTTCTTGCTTTCATTGCCCACTCCAATCACGGAACCCAGGTGCTGTTGCAACCTGACAGGGTGTGTGCATGCTTGGGGCAGTGCTGACAGACCAGCCCCCTGCCACATTGGCCCCCTCTAGACTTTGGGCACCAACGAGCATGGAAGGGAGGCCCAGCAGGTGCTGAGGGCAGCTTGGCACTGGCCTGCAGGCACCCCTGGGCACAAACAGCCTGGGTGCCATGAATGGTGGCAGACATCAGACAAGATCCTGGGAAGAAGAGGGGAGGGTCCCCAGTGAAACCCCACCTTCAGACTGGGGAGGGCCTGAAGCCTGGGGGCTGGGCTACTGATCCCCTGGACTGAAGTGGGAACTTGTGGTGCCTTTTCCGGACCTACCCATGGCCACCCATGGACCAATGGACGTGTACTTCCTCTCCCCTGAGACCCATAAAAGCCCTGGACTCAGCCAAACTCAAGGAGATGATGGGACAACCAACTGCAGAGAGAAGCTGCCCACCCCAGGATCTCCTCTTTGCTGAGGGCTGAGAAGATGATGAAACATCCAGTTGCAGAAAGAAATTAACCTCTCTGCTGAGAGCTGGACAATTATCAGGATGACCTGCCCCACAGAAAGGAGCTACTCTCTCTGCTGAGAGCTGAACACTCATTGGAACACTCTGGCTATAGAGAGGAGTTCCCCTCTGAGCTGTTCTATTGCTCAATAAAGCTCCTCTTTATCTTGTTGGCCCTCCACTTGTCTATGTACCTCATTCTTCCTGGATGGAGTACAAGAACTCAGGACCCACTGAATGGTGGGGCTAAAAAAGCTGTAACACAAACAGGGCTGAAACACCTCCCTTGCATGCCATGTTGTGGGGGACAAGAAGGAAAAACTAGAGAAGGAAAGAAGAGCTGTGTCCCTTTGGGGAGCCCAGACCTAGAAGCTCCCTGAGCCAGAGCTGTGACACCCTTTTTAGGTCTCTGTGGTTCCTGGCATCTCCAAGCTTCTGAGCACCACACCATGTTTCTTGGTGTTAGCTGTTGATATGGTTTGGCTGTATTCCCACCCAAATCTCATCTTGAGTTTTAGCTCCCATAATCCCCATGTGTTGTTGGAGGGACCTGGTGGGAGGTAATTGAATCATGGAGGCAGTTTTTTTCCATGCTGTTCTCATGATAGTGAATAAGTCTCATGAGATTTGAAGGTTTTATAAAGGGCAGTTCCCCTTCACATGCTCTCTTGCCTGCCACCATGTAAGACATGCTTTTGCTCCTCTTTTGCCCTCCATCATGTTTATGAGACTTCCCCATCCATGTGGAACTGTGAGTCTTTTAAATCTCTTTCCTCTATAAGTCTTGGGTATATCTTTATAGCAACTTGAGAACAGACTAATACAGTAAATTGGTACCGATAGAGTGGGATACTGCTATTAAGATAACCTTAAATGTGGAATTTACTTTAGAACTGGGTAACAGGTAGAGGCTGGAACAGTTTGGAGGGCTCGGAAGAAGACAGGAGGCTGTGGGAAAGTATGGAGCTTTCTAGAGACTTGTTGAATGATTTTGACCAAAATGCTGATAGTAATATAGACAATGAAGTCCAGGCTGAGGTGTTCCAGATAGAGATGAGGAACTTGTTGGGAACTGGAGCAAAGGTGATTCTTACTGTGTTTTTAGCAAAGAGACTGGTGGCATTTTGCCCCTGACCTAGATATCTGTGGAACTTTGTACTTGAGAGAGATGATTCAGGGTATCTAGCAGAAGAAATTTCTAAGCAGCAAGGTAGCAAGAGGTGACTTGGGTTCTTTTAAAAGCATTTAGTTTTATTCATTCACAAAGATATGATTTGTAATTCGAACTTATGTTTAAAAGAGAAGCAGAGCATAAAATTTTGGAAAATTTGCAGCCTGGCAATGCAATAAAAAAGAAAAATCCATTTTCTGAGGAGAAATTCCAGCCAGCTGCAGAAATTTGCATAAGTAACAAGGAAATGCAGAAACTTGCACAATCACCAAGACAATGGTGAAAAATGTTTCTGGGGCATATCAGAGGTCTTCATGGCAGTCCGTCCCATCATAGGCCTGGAGGCCCAGGAGGAGAATTGGTTTCGTGGACTGGCTCCAGGGCTCCCTTGCTTTGTATGGTCTTAGGACTTGGTGTCCCGTGTCTCAGCTGTGGCTAAAAGGGGCCAAGGTACAGCTCAGACCATTGCTTCAGAGGGTGCAAGCCCCAAACCTTGGCAGCTTCTGTGTGTTGTTGGGCCTGCTGGTGCACAGAAGTCAAGAATTGAGGTTTGGGAACCTCTGCCTAAATTTCAGAGGATGCAGAGAAACACCTGGATGTCCAGGCAGAGGTGTGCTGCAGGGGCGAGTCCCTCATGAACAACCTCTTCTAGGGCAGTGCAGAAGGAAAATGTGTGATGGGAGCCCTGACACAGAGTCCCCACTGGGGCACTGCCTAGTGGAGTGGTGAGAAGAGGATCACCATCCTCCAGATCCCGGAATGATAGATCCACCAACAGCTAGCACTGTGTGCCTGGAAAAGCCACAGATACTCAACACTAGCCCATGAAAGCAGCCAGGAGGTGGACTGTACCCTGCAAAGCCACAGGGGCAGAGCTGCCCAAGACCATGGGAACCCGCCTATTGCATCAGCATGACCTGGATGTGAGATGTGGAATTAAAGGAGATCATTTTGGAGTTTTAAGATTTGACTACCCTGCTGGATTTTAGACTTTAATGAGGCCTATAGTCCCTTTGTGTTGGCCAATTTATCCCATTTGGAATGGGTGTATTTACCCAATGCCTGTACTCCCATTGTATCCAGGAAGTAACTGACTTGTTTTTGATCTTATACGTTCATAGGCGGAGGGGACTTGCCTTGACCCAGATTATACATTGGACTGTGGACTTTTGAGTTAATGCTGAGATGAATTAAGACTTTGGGGAACAGTTGGGAAGGCATGATTTGTTTTGAAATGTGAGGACATGAGATTTGGGAGGGCCTGGGGTGGAATGATATGGTGTGGCTTTGTCCCCACCCAAATCTCATCTTGAATTGTAGCTATCATAATCCCCATATATCATGGGAGGGAACTGGTAGGAAGTAATTGAATCATGGGAGTGAGTTTTTCCCATGCTGTTATCTTGAAAGTGAATAAGTCTCACGAGATCTGATGGTTTTATAAAGGACAGTTCCCCTGCATGTGCTCTCCTGCCTACTGCCATGTGAGATTTGCCTTTGCTTCTCTTTTGCCTTCTGCATGATTGTGAGACCTCCCCAACCGTGTGGAACTGTGAGTCAATTAAGACTCTTTTCTTTATAAATTACCCAGTCTCGGGTATGTTCTTATAACAGCATGAGAATGGACTAATAACAGCCATCGAAGCTGCTTATGGTATACCTGGTTCAGCTGCAGCCTTGCAGGGAGCCAGTGCCCTTGCCAGTGCCTAGAGCTGTCCTCTCTTCTGCAGCTGGTGTGCCTTGCTGCACAGTGTGTGGACCCCACACTCACTCACACCCCCCTTACTGCTCCACACCTGGCTTGCCCTTGGCAGGTGTGGGATCCAGGTCAGTAGCAGGAGCCAAGGACAGCCTTCCAGGCTGAGTGGGCATAATGCGCCTAGCAGGCCAGAGCAAAACTCAGGCCTAGGCGCCACTGGCCACTGAGGTTTCTGGCTGGCAAAATGACACTCCGAGCATCCCATAACAATAACTCTTAATTTTTATATTTTTTATTAATTTTTATCACAGGCTACTCATAGAGCAGCGAGGGGAAAGAAGTGCTACTTAACAAGCAGCCCCTCAGTCCAAATGGGGTAAACATTAGTTGAGCATCACTATATTTACAGTTTTTTTTTTTAAACTAGGTTAATTTTCTAATGTTAAAAATGTATAATTTTGTTTAGGAGGTAACAGGGATGAAGTAGCAAGGGAATCATGGTGGTGGATACAGCAAGAAAATATGCCTTCCAAGTTTGTTGAAAATTGTAAATTTTCGATATACAATTCTTCATTAAAAAATAAGCCAAGACCACTTGTATACTTCAAGGCAAAAGTATGAAAACAGTAGCACATTTGATTCCGTGCAGGCGCTGCTGTCTTGGAGGTGGAGTCAGTGTAGCAGGATAGTCTACTTTTATTCATTTTAATTGACTAAGTTTTTTTCTTTCCTTTGAGATCATAAAATTATGTATTAATAGAACAACAAGTTTGAGGTGGCTAATAATTCATGTTTCTGTGTTTTATGTAATAAAATTAGGAGGCATTTCTTTCAAGTTCAAGGAGTATTTTATTTGGCAATATGTACCAGATCTAATCAATTCAATTTTTAAACATTCATTTTTTTAAAGTTGGCTGTAGAGTTTGTTTATAGCAGAGAGATACTTCAATTCCAATAAACTTTCAGATCTTCCATAAGAATTTAAAATTCTCAGCTGAGTCACTGTTGCAGTGTTGAGTCATATCATCATGAAATCAGTGATGTTCTAGGTTCTAATGAATAGCATTAACCTCTGAATTTCAGCAAGGTAAAATATTTCAAGAATTCTAATGTAGTCTTAGTATCTAAGACTTAGTTTACCTGGTTTACCTTAGTTTACAAATCCTTGCTGGATGAATATTTAGTAATTGTAACTTACAACAAACTCCACATGCTATATTCATAGTATTGTGATGTCATAATAGAAATAATGATACCCCACTGAATTGCTCTTCTCAGGATCCTTTGATTCTTTCTTTCTGCCTAACTTTTTAGCTCTGAAGTGTTCTGAATCTCGCCACTTGGACCTATTTCCTTGATAGTATGTTTAGAGGTTCTGGCAGGGAAATACAGCTGCTTGTGTACCCTTGAGTGAAGAATGGTTCTCCTCCATTTGGGAAGGTCATCCTCTTTGACCTAGCAAGTAGCTTCAGGAAGGACACACATGGAGTAGTGAGGAAGAAAAAAGACACCTGCCAAGTCAGCCAGATTAGCTGAATCAATCCTGGCAATCAATGAGGTGGCAGATGTTGCAGCAGGGTTACTCTTATATTTTTGGATCTATTTCCTTCACTGACTGAAGGCATTGCTTAGTGATTTAATCTTATCTAATCTCATGGATTTATCTGTGATCTTTATGCAAATGATTCTCAAATTATACAGCCCAGACATCTCTTCTAAACTTTATAATAGTTTATCAAACTACCTATTTGAGATCTAGATCTAAATTTTTGAATAATCACTTCACTGTGATTTCTAAAACGTGATTTCCAAAACTGATTTCCAAAACGTGATTTCCAAAACTGAACCTCTGATCTTTTCCCTAAATCTATAGCCTTTCTCAGATCAGTTGAATGACAACTCCATACTTAAGTTTGCTCAGGCCAAAAACCCCGGAGTCATCCTTTATTTTTCTCTTCCTCTTATACCCTGTATTTAACCCATTAGGCCATCATGGTGGCTCTACCCTTTTCAGACTATGTCTGTGTCTGGTGGAATAGTTATTCTCATTACTTAAAGACAATAAGGCTCAGAGACATTAAGAGAACAGCCCAAATCCACATGGTTGGGAAGTGATGAAGTCAGATTTCAAATTTATCTTTTCTGACTGACCACAACTAACATGCTCTTTCCATAATACTAATGCTTCTCCTAAATAAATGTTATAATTACTTTTTTATTTACATAGTTTAGAAATATGATTTGACCTATTGTATACCTGGAGATTTATAAAACAGTACATGTTATTTTGATTAGTTTCTGTAGGAATTCTCTATGCATGCTGCGGTTATTTCGTAAATACTTGCTAACTCAGTTGAATTGACTGGTACTCTTGCTATTTTATGTTGCTCTGGGTTAGGAAATGTGTTTTCAATTGCAACATATAATTGGATATGTGTGTGTTAGATAGAAAAGAAGAGGTTATTAATGAAATTAAAATATTCGAGAAGGTCCTTTGGAAACCTCTTTTTCAGAGATTTCTTGCTATGTCTCTGACTTTAGAATATGTATTAGCTTTTTTTTTAATCTTACATGAAAATACTTGTCTAATTGCTGGAGTTTTTGTGACATGTAATATTGATCTTAATGCTAATCATTTAAGCTTAGATTATGGAATAATTTAAATTCTTTAAAATTTTATGTCAAGGGCCTCTGAAAAGAGGGACATTTTGTAATTTTTAAATTCACTCGATTCTAAGTTCCTCTAATAGATTATAGTGTCAAAAAGGCAATGTGTTGGAATCATGGTAGAGCAATATCATAAAAGAAATTTCAATTTTAGCTTTTGCTGCCGTTGCTTTTGGTGTTTTAGACATGAAGTCTTTGCCCATGCCTATGTCCTGAATGGTACTACCTAGGTTTTCCTCTAGGATTTTTATGGTATTAGGTCTAACATTTAAGTCTCTAATCCATCTTGAATTAATTTTCGTATAAGGAGTAAGGAAAGGATCCAGTTTCAGCTTTCTACTTATGGCTAGCCAATTTTCCCAGCACCATTTATTAAATAGGGAATCCTTTCCCCATTTCTTGTTTCTCTCAGGTTTGTCAAAGATCAGATGGCTGTAGATGTGTGGTATTATTTCTGAGGACTCTGTTCTGTTCCATTGGTCTATATCTCTGTTTTGGTACCAGTACCATGCTGTTTTGGTTACTGTAGCCTTGTAGTATAGTTTGAAGTCAGGTAGCGTGATGCCTCCAGCTTTGTTCTTTTGACTTAGGATTGTCTTGGAGATGCGGGCTCTTTTTTGGTTCCATATGAACTTTAAAGCAGTTTTTTCCAATTCTGTGAAGAAACTCATTGGTAGCTTGATGGGGATGGCATTGAATCTATAAATTACCTTGGGCAGTATGGCCATTTTCACGATATTGATTCTTCCTATCCATGAGCATGGTATGTTCTTCCATTTGTTTGTGTCCTCTTTAATTTCACTGAGCAGTGGTTTGTAGTTCTCCTTGAAGAGGTCCTTTACATCCCTTGTAAGTTGGATTCCTAGGTATTTTATTCTCTTTGAAGCAATTGTGAATGGAAGTTCATTCATGATTTGGCTCTCTGTTTGTCTGTTACTGGTGTATAAGAATGCTTGTGATTTTTGCACATTAATTTTGTATCCTGAGACTTTGCTGAAGTTGCTTATCAGCTTAAGGAGATTTTGGGCTGAGACAATGGGGTTTTCTAAATATACAATCATGTCATCTGCAAAGAGGGACAATTTGACTTCTTCTTTTCCTAACTGAATACCCTTGATTTCTTTCTCTTGCCTGATTGCCCTAGCCAGAACTTCCAACACTATGTTGAATAGGAGTGGTGAGAGAGGGCATCCCTGTCTTGTGCCAGTTTTCAAAGGGAATTTTTCCAGTTTTTGCCCATTCAGTATGATATTGGCTGTGGGTTTGTCATAAATAGCTCTTATTATTTTGAGGTACGTTCCATCAATACCGAATTTATTGAGCGTTTTTAGCATGAAGGGCTGTTGAATTTTGTCAAAAGCCTTTTCTGCATCTATTGAAATAATCATGTGGTTCTTGTCTTTGGTTCTGTTTATATGCTGGATTATGTTTATTGATTTGCGAATGTTGAACCAGCCTTGCATCCCAGGGATGAAGCCCACTTGATCATGGTGGATAAGCTTTTTGATGTGTTGCTGAATCCGGTTTGCCAGTATTTTATTGAGGATTTTTGCATCGATGTTCATCAGGGATATTGGTCTAAAATTCTCTTTTTTTGTTGT
>NW_020258659.1:0-5976 GCF_003255815.1 Theropithecus gelada | reverse complement strand
TGCTGGGATCACAGGCGTGAGCCACCCCGTCCTGCCACCTTTAGAGTTTTCTTACCACCTGATTTTCTTCTCTCAATATCTTTCCCTCATTTCCTGCTTTAAAACTCTAGCTTGGGGTCTGGGCGCAGTAGCTCACGCCTGTAATCCCGGCACTTTGGAAGGCTGAGACGGGCGAATCACTTGAGGTCAGGAGTTGGAGACCAGCCTGGCCAACATGGTGAAACCCCATCTCTACTATTTTTACAAAAGTTAGTCGGACGTACGGTTGGGTGCCTGTAGTCCCAGCTACTTGGGAGGCTGAGGCAGGAGAATTCGCTTGAATCCAGAGGTGAAAGTTGTAAGGAGCCGAGGTTGTGCCACTGCTCTCCAGCCTGGCAGACGGAGCGAGACTCTGTCTCCAAAACAAACAAACAAACAAAAAAACAAACAAACAAAGAAAACCTCTAGCTTGGGATCGGCCTTCTCTTCTATTATTTTTCTTTTTAAAATAACTTTTAAAAACTAGATGTTGTCCAGGCGCGGTGGCTCACGCCTGTAATCCCAGCACTTTGGGAGGCCAAGGCGGGCAGATCACAAGGTCAGGAGATCGAGACCATCTTGGCTAACACAGTGAAACCCCGTCTCTACTAAAAATACAAAAAATTAGCCAGGCGTGGTGGCGGGCGCCTGTAGTCCCAGCTACTGGGGAGGCTGAGGCAGGAGAATGGCGTGAACCCGGGAGGCGGAGCTTGCAGTGAGCCGAGATCCCGCCACTGCACTCCAGAGCGAGACTCCGCCTCAAAAAAAAAAAAAAAAAAAATAGATGTTGATGCTATGTTGCCAAGGCTGGCCTCAAACTCCTGGCCTCAAGTGATCCTCCCTCCATGACCTCCAAAAGTGCTGGGAATGTAGGTGTGAGCACTGCACCCAGCCTTGTTTTTTTCTACAAAACAAATGCAGGATTATCTTCCAGAGCTAATTAATATGTTCAAATAACCACAATCCCATTAAGGAAAAATGTCACTCGACAGCAAATAATCAATGCAGACCAATATGATCACACTTGCTGTGAAGGTGAGAAAAGTTCATCTTTATTACGTTTCCCCAAGAGACACACTGCACTGTTCTCTTGAAAACGCACGGCCCATGTCCTCCTTTAGAACACACATCCTCTTTAAAGTAACATACAAACATGCCAATACAAGGTAAAAAATTACATCTGAATTCTTACATTTCAAACATACACTAAATATCAAATAAAAATTTACTTCTACAAGAATTTAGGGGAACTATCATGTAGCTATAAGTGTAATACATATATTAAGTATCATAGATAAAAAGAAGGCTCCGTTCAGCAGCGCAAGTAATAATAGATACAAAGATTTAAAGATAAAAGATTTAGCATAAAAAGAATTCTCTCTTAAAAAGGAAAACAAAATTGTGTTTATGTATCTATATCAGCTATAACACCCATCTCACAACTTTATAGGAACAATGCCTATTCAAAAATACCAGTATTTTCAAAATATTTTAAACAAATGTAGTAATAATTCTATGCCCATCTTTATCAAAATAAACCAATAAAATATATAGTCTATATTAGACATGTTAATATATATATCTAAGACATGTTAAAAATCACAACTGAATTCTGACAATTCAGTCATAAGTCTAAACAGCAAATAAAAAATTCTGTGATGAGAACTTAGGGGAACTACCAATAGCTATAAATAGAAGAGATTATTATGTAAGTATCATAGATAAAAAGTGTACTCGCCCCAGAGGTACATGTAATAATACAGAAAACAATTTAAAGATAATAAATGATTTAGGATAAAAAGGATTCTCTCTTAAAATGAAAATAAAGTTATCTTTATGTATATATAACAGCTATAACTCTCATCTAAAAATATACAGGAACTGCATGTTTTCAAAAGTACAACAATTTCCAAACTATTTGAAATAAACCTATTAATAATTCAGTGGCCCGCATTTTCCAAACAAACCAATAAAATGCATAGTGTGCATGAAGCTATCTGTTACGGTCTATGGCACTCATATTTCACAAAGAATTCTGTGCCAATCTGAGTGTCTGCCGTGTGCCTTCAAATGCTCCAGGACTGTGGCAGCCAAGTCCGTAGGAAACAGGACCTCCAGGTTCGGCCCCAGGGAGGTTGGAATTCAGCAATATCAAAAGGGAGGTGGTGCCGCAGGAAGGGGTGGAACCAGAAACACCCCTGGTTTCTCACTGTTCTCTATGGATTCCTAGAAGTAGCTCCCCCCATCCCCCCCACCACCCCGGTCCTAAGAGGACAACGTGATCACTGTATTCAGCTCCTTCTAGAACAGTCCAGGTTCTTCTAGATGATCTGCACAAATGGCTGCTCTCCTCCTTCCTGGTGTCTCCCATTAGCATTGGAATAAAGTTCTTGCTGAAAATCCGCATCTCCCTGGGCCCGGTGTTCTGGAAGTGAGAGAGAGGATGTCACACTTCAGGGAGGCAGCTCTCTAGACAGGAAGGTTATTCACGTCCCACGTCAAGTCTAACTACAGTTCAGAGCAATTGGGAAATGCAATTTTATCTCCTGACTTTCATTCTATACCCTGCTTCTGCACCATTGTGTTCAACTGTGATACTTGCACTTTGGTGACCCTGACTCCAAAACTCACTCAGTACACCCAAGGTCAGCCCCAGTGATCTTCATAGCAAGGACTTTGGGTGGGTCTGCCCAGGGAGTAGGGCACCCTCAGAGAATGTGGCTTTGGACCTCATCACAGCTGGGGCTTTTGTGTCACTTCAGAGCTAAACTTGTAACCATGCTAGATCCGTTTCTAATGTGACAACATCACGAACCACAAGTCCAGAAGCCTAATCCATCATCCTACCTCCTCATGATGAAGTCTCATGCTCTGCTCAACGCGGTCAGCTGCACAAGATGTAAACCAAAGCTCCACTGAACCCTCAACCCAAATCGGTAACTCAAGTGCGTCAATCATAATGAAGCTCCCCGAACTCAGTATTTGTGACTATTTTTGAGTCAGGGTCTCACTCTGTCGCCCGGGCTGGAGTGCTGTGGCAGGATCAGGGCTCCCTGCAGCCCCGAGCTCCCAGGCTCTAGCGATCCTCCCGCCTCAGCCTCCTGAGTAGTTGGGAGTAGAGATGCCTCCCACATCGCCTAGCTAATTTTTGTTATTTTTGTGGAGAGGGGATCTCGCCACGTTGCCCAGGCTTGAAGCTGGATCAAGCAATTGGGTTCCTCAGATTTCTGAAATAGACCCCAATAGTCTTCCTTTGCCCCAGAGGAAGCAGATGTACCTTCTCTCAGGCCGATGACCTCAGGCCTTCATGGTCCCTGGAGCTCTAAGAAAGGTGGCACGATCTCGCGCCCACACCCAGTGCCCTGGGTCGTAAGCCTGGATCTAGAAAAACAAACGCCCTTTGAGAAGATGGGGACTCGCCAGGATACCCCTCCCTGCCCTCCTCCAGCCTCCAGCCCACCCGATTCCCCCCCATCTCCACCTCCCCATGCCCCACCCACCTCCTCCAACTCCTCCAGGGAAACCCAGGCCCTGAAGCGCATGGAACGGAAGAACTGGAACCGAAGCTTATGGAACAAGGCCTTCGGAGAGCGGGTCTTCCTGGCCCTCCAGCGCATGGAACGGAAGAACTGGAACCGACGCTTACGGAACCAGGGTATCTGAGAGCGGTTCTTCCTGTACAGGAAGTAGATGATGTTTTGTTTGGGGGTCTCGCTGTCCTCCTCCATGTCATTGGCCAGGTAGCTGGGGACAGAAATCAGGTTACTGCTTAGGGGCACCGCCAGGAGAGACCTCGGCTGAGGTCAGCTTCCCAGAGGAGGGCAGGGGACCGTCCTCAGCTCAGGACTGACACCCACCCTGCAGAGAGTCACGCCTTCCTCAGAGGGCTCTGCTGGACAGAGACCTGCTGAAGGGCGTCTCCCACTCCTTCAGGATGGAGACAAAAACCCAACTGGTGACCAAGAGTGATGGCTTACGCTTGGAATCCCAGCACATTGGGAGGCCAAAGCAGGAGGATCACTTGAGGCCAGAAGTTTGAGATGGGGCTGGGCAACATAGCAAGACCCTCATCTCTATTAAAAATATAAAAAATATGCTGGACATGGTGGCTCATGCCTGTAATCCCAGCACTTTGGAAGGCTGAAGCAGGTGGATCGCTTGAGACCAGGAGTTTGAGACCAGCCTGGTCAACATGGAGAAACCCCATCTCTACTAAAAATACAAAAATCAGCCTGGTGCGATGGCACGCCCATTAGTCCTAGCTACTCAAGAGGCTGAAGCATAAGAATTGTGTGAACCCAGTAGGCAGAGGTTGCAGTGAGCCGAGATTGGGCCACTCCATTCCAGCCTGAGGGGCACAGCAACACTCTGTCTCAATAAGTAAATAAATAAATAAATAAATAAACTGTCTAGGTGTGGTGGCACAGCTCTGTAGTCGGAGTTAATTAAGAGGCGGAGGTGGGAGGATCGCTTGAGTCCAGGATATAGAGGCTGCACTGAGCTATGATCTCAACACTGCACTCCAGCTTGGGGGACAGGGCAAGTCTGTCTCAAAAAAATAAAAGAAATTGGATACATTGATATTTTGCCAGGACCCTGCCTTCTACATTCATCTAGTCTAATGAGACTGGGAGAAATCAGGGCAGATGACCTAATCCCAATGTCACATTATCATAGGATGTAACTGGAGAGCTACGGGCATGCCGAAGTTGGAAGATGAGGGAAGGCACGACAGAGGCTGTGGGGTGAACTGACTTCAAGGACTGTGTCCTTCCCTTCAGAACCACATGTGTGCGGGACACCCAGACAGAAAACACAAACACAAAGTCAGTGGAGGGCATTTGGAAGGAGCAGTGAAGCCAAGCCAGGAAACACCAAGATGGCGAGCCAGTGTGGTTGTAGAGATTGTAGAGAGGGGGGAATTGGCACTGTGGACCCTGGCCTTGATTTAGAAAGACATCAGCTAAGGCCGTTGTTCAGGTGGGCAGTGAGGGCGTTGTGCTTTGGAAAGGATGCTCAGGCTGCACTAGGAAGCCCCCTGGCTTGGGGAGAGACTCCAGGAGACCCCGTCAGGGAGCATTTGACAGTGGATTCGAGTGATGCAGGGGGGACCTGAACTGTGGTCTCCATCATGGGAACCCGGAGGAGGTCGATGGCGTTTGCAGTTGATGTGGGAAGGAGAGAGAGAAGAACCAGAAAGGCTGCTTCTGGGGGAAGTGTCGTGTCCGCTCCTCCGCTCCTTTTGCCTTTTCTTCTCCCCTTAGGAGTGGTTTATGGTTCCTTTTGTTTTATTCTTTTATTTGTACATCGGCGTTGGAGTTTGTTTTTTTGGCTTTTTTTTTTTTTTTTTTGGGAAAAAGTCTCGCTCTGTCACCCAGGCTGGAGTGCAGTGGCTCAACCTTAGCTCACTGCAACCTCACCGTCCTGGGTTCATGGGGTTCTCTTGCCTCAGCCTCCTGAGTAGCTGGGATTACAGGTGCACACCACCGTGCTCGGCTAATTTTTCTATTTTTAGTAGAGACAGGGTTTGGCCATGTTGGCCAGGCTGGTCTTAAACTCCTGACCTCAGGTGATCCGCCTGCCTTGGCCTCCCAAAATGTTGGGATTACAGGCGTGAGCCACCTCGCCCAGCCTGAGTTTGTTTTTAGAAACAACACTCTGGCCGGGCGCGGTGGCTCAAGCCTGTAATCCCAGCACTTTGGGAGGCCGAGACGGGCGGATCACGAGGTCAGGAGATCGAGACCATCCTGGCTAACACGGTGAAACCCCGTCTCTATTAAGAAATACAAAAAACTAGCCGGGCGAGGTGGCGGGCACCTGTAGTCCCAGCTACTCGGGAGGCTGAGGCCGGAGAATGGCGTGAACCCGGGAGGCGGAGCTTGCAGTGAGCTGAGATCCGGCCACTGCAGTTCAGCCTGGGTGACAGAGCGAGACTCCGTCTCAAAAAAAAAAAAAAAA
>NW_020258658.1:0-5983 GCF_003255815.1 Theropithecus gelada | reverse complement strand
CTATGGTGAAAAAGGAAATATCCTCAGATGAAATCTGAAAAGAAGCTTTCTGAGAAACTGCTTAGTGTTGTGTGACTTCCACTCACAGAGTTACATCTGTATTTCGTGGATCTCTTTGCTAGCCTTATTTCTGTGGAATCTGAGAACAGATATTTCGGATCCCTTTGAAAACTATAGGGCCAACGGAAATATCCTCCGATAACAAAGAGAAAGAAGCTTTCTGAGAAACTTCTTTGTGTTCTGTGAAATCATCTCTCAGAGTTACAGCTTTCCCCTCAAGACGCCTTTCGCTAAGACAGTTCTTGTGGAATTGGCAAAGTGATATTTGGAAGCCCATAGTGGGCTATGGTGAAAAAGGAAAGATCCTCAGATGAAATCTGGAAAGAAGTTTTCTGAGAAACTGCTTAGTGTTCTGTTAATTCATCTCACAGAGTTACATCTGTCTTTAGTTCATCTCTTTGCTAGCCTTATTTCTGTGGAATCTGAGAACAGATATTTCGGATCGCATTGAAGACTAGAGGGCCAAAGGAAATATCCTCCAATAAGAAAGAGAAAGAAGCTTTCTGAGAAACTTCTTTGTGTTCTGTGAAATCATCTCACAGAATTACAGCTTTCCCCCCAAGAAGCCTTTCGCTAAGACCGTTCTTGTGGAATTGGCAAAGTGATATTTGGAAGCCCATAAAGGACTATGGTGAAAAAGGAAATATCCTCAGCTGAAATCTGGAAAGAACCTTTCTGAGAAATTGCTTAGTGTTTTGATAATTCATCTCACAGAGTTACGTCTGTATTTAGTGGATCGCTTTGCTAAACTTATTTCTGTGGATTGTGGGAACAGATAACTCCGATCCGTTTGAAGATTATAGGGCCAAAGGAAATATCCTCCGATAACAAAGAGAAAGAAGCTTTCTGAGAAACTTCTTTGTGTTCTGTGAAATCATCTCACAGAGTTTCAGCTTTCCCCTCAAGAAGCCTTTCGCTAAGACAGTTCTTGTGGAATTGGCATAGTGATATTGGGAAGCCCATAGAGGGCTATGGTGAAAAAGGAAATATGCTCAGATGAAATCTGGAAAGAAGCTTTCTGAGAAACTGCTTAGTGTTCTGTTAATTCATCTCACAGAGTTACATCTGTATTTCGTGGATCTCTTTGCTACCCTTATTTCTGTGGAATCTGACAACAGAGATTTCGGATCCCTTTTAAGACTATAGGGCCAAAGGAAATATCCTCCGATAACAAAGAGAAAGAAGCTTTCTGAGAAACTTCTTTGTGTTCTGTGAAATCATCTAACAGAGTTACAGCTTCCCCTGAAGAAGCCTTTCAGTAAGAGAGTTCTTGTGGAATTGGCAAAGTGATATTTGGAAGCCCCTAGAGGGCTATGGTGAAAAAGGAAATATCCTCAGATGACATCTGGAAAGAAGCTTTCTGAGAAACTGCTTAGTGTTCTGTTAATTCATCTCACAGAGTTACATCTGTATTTCGTGGATCTCTTTGCTAGCCTTTTTACTGTGGAATCTGAGAACAGATATTACCGATCCCTTTGAAGACTATAGGACCAAAGGAAATATCCTCCGATAACAAAGAGGAAGAAGCTTTCTGAGAAACTTCTTTGTGTTCTGTGAAATTATCTCACAGAGTTACAGCTTTCCCCTCAAGAAGCCTTTCGCTAAGACAGTTCTTGTGGAATTGGCAAAGTGATATTTGGAAGCCCTTAGGGGGCTATGGTGAAAAAGGAAATATCCTCTGATGAAATCTGGAGAGAAGCTTTCTGAGAAACTGCTTAGTGTTGTGTTAATTCATCTCACAGTGTTACATCTGTATTTCGTGGATCTCTTTGCTAGCCTTATTTCTGTGGAATCTGAGAACAGATATTTCGGATCCCTTTGAAGACTATAGGGAAAAAGAAAATATCCTCCGATAACAAAGAGAAAGAAGCTTTCCGAAAAACTTCTTTGTGTTCTGTGAAATCATCTCACAGAGTTACAGCTTTCCCCTCAAGAAGCCTTTCGCTAAGACAGTTCTTGTGGAATTGGCAAAGTGATATTTGGAAGCCGATAGAGGGCTATGGTGAAAAAGGAAATATCCTCACCTGAAATCTGGAAAGAAGCTTTCTGAGAAACTGCTTAGTGTTGTGTTAATTCATCTCACAGAGTTACATCTGTATTTCGTCGATCTCTTTGCTAGCCTTATTTCTGTGGAATGTGAGAACAGATATTTCGGATCCCTTTGAAGACTATAGGGCCAAAGGAAATATCCTCCGATAACAAAGAGAAAGAAGCTTTCTGAGAAACTTCTTTGTGTTGTGAGAAATCATCTCACAGAGTTACAGCTTTCCCCTCAAGAAGCCTTTCGCTAAGACAGTATTGTGGAATTGTCAAAGTGATATTTGGAAGCCCATAGAGGGCTATGGTGAAAAAGGAAATATCCTCAGATGAAATATGGAAAGAAGCTTTCTGAGAAACTGCTTAGTGTTTTGCTAATTCATCTCACAGAGTTACATCTGTATTTCCTGAATCTCTTTGCTATCCTTATTTCTGTGGAATCTGAGAACTGATATTTCAGATCCCTTTGAAGAATATAGGGGCAAAGGAAATATCCTCCGATAACAAAGAGAAAGAAGCTTTCGGAGAAACTTCTCTGGTTCTGTGAAATCATCACACAGAGTTCTAGCTATCCCCTGAGGAAGCCTTTCACTAAGACATTTCTTGTGGAATTGGCAAAGTGATATTTGGAGGCCCTTAGAGGGCTATGGTGGAAAAGGAAATATCCTCAGCTGAAATCTGGAAAGTAGCTGTCTGAGAAACTGCTTAGTGTTGTGGTAATTCATCTCCCAGAGTTACATCTGTATTTCGTGGATCTCTTTGCTAGCCTTATTTCTGTGGTATCTGAGAACAGATATTTCGGATCCCTTTGAAGACTACAGGGCCAAAGTAAATATCCTCCAATAACAAAGAGAAACAAGCTTTCTGAGAAACTTCTTTGTGTACTGTGAAATCATCTCACAGAGTTACAACTTTCCCCTCAAGAAGCCTTTCGCTAAGACACTTCTTGTGGTATTGGCATAATGATATTTGGAAGCCCATAGAGGGGTATGGTGAGAAAGGAAATATCCTCAGATGAAATCTGGAAAGAAGATTTCTTAGAAACTGCTTAGTGTTCTGTTAATTCATCTCACAGAGTTACATCTGGATTTCGTGGATCTCTTTGGTAGCCTTATTTCTCTGGAATCCTAGAACATATATTTCCGATCCCTTTGAAGACTATATGGAAAAAGGAAATATCCTCCGATAACAAAGAGAAAGAAGCTTTCTGAGAAATTTCTTTGTGTTCTGTGAAATCATCTCACAGAGTTACAGCTTTCCCCTCAAGAAGCCTTTCGCTAAGACAGTTCTTGTGGAATAGGGAAAGTGATATTTGGAAGCCCATAGGGGGCTATGGTGAAAAAGGAAATATCCTCAGCTGAAATCTGGAAAGAAGCTGTCTGAGAAACTGCTTAGTGTTGTGTTAATTCATCGCACAGAGTTACATCTGTATTTCGTGGATCTCTTTGCTAGCCTTATTTCTGTGGTATCTGAGAACAGACATTTCGGATCCCTTTGAAGACTATAGGGCCAATGGAAATATCCTGCAATAACAAAGAGAAAGAAGCTTTCTGAGAAACTTCTTTGTGTTCTGTGAAATCATCTCACAGAGTTACAGCTTTCCCCTCAAGAAGCCTTTCGCTAAGACACTTCTTGTGGAATTGGCATAGTGATATTTGGAAGCCCATAGAGGGGGATGGTGAGAAAGGAAATATCCTCAGATAATATCTGGAAAGAAGCTTTCTGAGAAACTGCTTAGTGTTCTGTTAATTCGTCTCACAGGGTTACATCTGTATTGCGTGGATCTCTTTGCTAGCCTTATTTCTATGGAATCTGAGAACAGATATTTCACATCCCTTTGAAGACTATATGGCCAAAGGAAATATCCTCTGATAACAAAGAGAAAGAAGCTTTCTGAGAAACTTCTTTGTGTTCTGTGAAATAATCTCACAGAGTTACAGCTTTCCCCTCAAGAAGCCTTTCGCTTAGACACTTCTTGTGGAATTGGCATAGTGATATTTGGAAGCCCATAGAGGGGGATGGTGAGAAAGGATATATCCTCAGATGAAATATGGAAAGAAGCTTTCTGAGAATCTGCTTAGTTTTCTGTTAATTCATCTCACACAATTACATCTGTATCTCGTGGATATCTTTGGTAGCCTTATTTCTCTGGAATCCTAGAACAGATATTTCAGATCCCTTTGAAGATTATAGGGCCAAAGGAAATATCCTCCGATAACAAAGAAAAAGAAGATTTCTGAGAAACTTCTTTGTGTTCTCTGAAATCATCTCAGGGAGTTACAGCGTTCCCCTCAAGACGCCTTTCGGTAAGACAGTTTTTGTGGAATTGCCAAAGTGATATTTGGAAGCCCATAGAGGGCTATGGTGAAAAAGGATATATCCTCAGATGAAATCTGGAAAGAAGCTTTCTGAGAATCTGCTTAGTGTTGTGTTAATTCATCTCACAGTGTTACATCTGTATTTCGTGGATCTGTTTGCCAGCCTTATTTCTGTGGAATCTGAGAACAGATATTTCGGATCCCTTTGAAGACTATAGGGCCAAAGGAAATATCCTCCATAACAAACAGAAAGAACATTTCTGAGAAACTTCTTTGTGTTCTTTGAAATCATCTCACAGAGTTACAGCTTTCCCCTCAAGAAGCCTTTCGCTAAGACAGTTCTTCTGGAATTGGCAAAGTGATATTTGGAAGCCCATAGAGGGCTATGGTGAAAAAGGAAATATCCTCAGCTGAAATCTGGAAAGAAGCTGTCTGAGAAACTGCTTAGTGTTGTGGTAATTCATCTCCCAGAGTTACATCTGTATTTCGTGGATCTCTTTGCTACCCTTATTTCTGTGGTATCTGAGAACAGATATTTTGGATCCCTTTGAAGACTATAGGGCCAAAGGAAATATCCTCCAATAACAAAGAGAAACAAGCTTTCTGAGAAACTTCTTTGTGTTCTGTGAAATCATCTCACAGAGTTACAACTTTCCCCTCAAGAAGCCTTTCACTAAGACACTTCTTGTGGTATTGGCATAGTGATATTTGGAAGCCCATAGAGGGGTATGGTGAGAAAGGAAATATCCTCAGATGAAATCTGGAAAGAACCTTTCTGAGAAACTGCTTAGTGTTCTGTTAATTCGTCTCACAGGGTTACATCTGTATTTCGTGGATCTCTTTGCTAGCCTTATTTCTATGGAATCTGAGAACAGATATTTCAGATCTCTTTGAAGACTATAGGGCCAAAGGAAATATCCTCTCATAACAAAGAGAAAGAAGCTTTCTGAGAAACTTCTTTGTGTTCTGTGAAATCATCTCTCAGAGTTACAGCTTTCCCCTCAAGAAGCTTTTCGCTACGACAGTTCTTGTAGAATTGGCAAAGTGATATGTGGAAGCCCATAGGGGCTATGGTGAAAAAGGAAAGATCCTCAGATGAAATCAGGAAAGAAGTTTTCTGAGAAGCTGCTTAGTGTTCTGTTAATTCATCTCACAGAGTTACATCTGTCTTTCGTTAATCTCTTTGCTAGCCTTATTTCTGTGGAATCTGAGAACAGATATTACGGATCGCTTTGAAGACTAGAGGGCCAAAGGAAATATCTTCGATAACAAAGAGAAAGAAGCTTTCTGAGAAACTTCTTTGTGTTCTGTGAAATCATCTCACAGAGTTACAACTTTCCCTTCAAGAAGCCTTTCGCTAAGACAGTTCTTGTGGAATTGGCAAAGTGATATTTGGAAGCCCATAGAGAGCTATGGTGAAAAAGGAAATATCCTCAGATGAAATCTGGAAAGAAGCTTTCTGAGAAACTGCTAAGTGTTGTGTTAATTCATCTCATGGAGTTACATCTGTATTTCGTGGATCTCTTTGCTAGCCTTATTTCTGTGGAATCTGAGAACAGATATTTCCT
>NW_020258657.1:0-5989 GCF_003255815.1 Theropithecus gelada | reverse complement strand
CCCCGGGCTCCCGGCTTCCGGCGCCGCGCGTGCTCCCGGCCCCGGTCCCCGGGCTCCTGGCTTCCGGCGCCGCGCTTGCGGCCCTGGTCCCCGGGCTCCCGGCTTCCAGCGCGGATTTCCTTTACAGGGATTCTAACCCACATTCCTTTACAGGAAGAGACACAGAAAGTGAGACTGGGGAGAGGGAGAGAATGAGTGAGAGAGAGACCATAAGAGACGGGAGAAGGAAAAAGAGAGAAAGTGAGAAGGGAAATCGGAAAGAGAAAGGGGAGGAAACGGCAGACGTGGAGAGTCAGAGAGAGAGACAGAAAGAGAAAGAGACTGAGTGTGAAGGAGAAAGGACACGGGATGACAGAGAGAGAGAGAGAGAGCGCGCGCGAATGAGATAGAGACTTAAAGAAGAGACCCTGTGAGTCTGTCAATCAAAGATTTGGACAGAAACGGAAAGATTAGAGAGAAGGATAGAGGGAGGGAGCAGGCGGGCGGGAGGTGGCCGGCAGTCACGGGCCCGCTGAAAAGGAAAGTAACTTTGAAGGGCCGGCGGGGCGGACGTGAGGGTGCACTTTGCGAACTAGCCCCCTCCCCAGCCGCCTGACTCCACGGTGGCTTTACCCCTTCAGGAAATAGGACCCCCAGATGACACAGGAATCCCCAGGCTCCAGTACTAGCCATTCTCCACCAGTGATCTGTATAACTGGAAGACGCAGAGTGCTCGGTTTTCAGACAACCCCAAAGATTTACTGGCTTTACTGGATAGTGTCATGTTAACCCACCAGCCCACTTGGGATGATTATCAGCAGCTCCTCCGAATCTTGTTTACCACGGAAGAGCGAGAAAGAATACAGGTAGAAGCTAGAAAGCTGGTCCCGGGGGACGACGGTCAACTGACTGCCAACCCCGACCTCATAAACGCGACCTTTCCTCTGAGCAGGCCGGCATGGGACTACAACGCGGCAGAAGGTAGGGGACGGCTACACCTTTATCGCCAGACTCTAATGGCAGGTCTCCGGGCAGCTGCTCGCAAGCCCACTAATTTGGCCAAAGTATATTCTATTCTATAGGGAAAGACAGAGAGCCCAGCCACCTACTTAGAAAGATTAATGGAAGCTTTTAGACAGTACACCCCCATAGATCCAGAGACTCCAGGAATTCAGGCAGCTGTTGTAATGTCTTTCGTAAATCAGGCAGCCCCAAATATTAAAAAAACTCCAAAAATTAAAAGACTCGGAAGGAAAGCGGATTCAGGACCTCCTTCAGATAGCCCAGCGGGTTTATAATAACAGAGATACTCCAGAGGAAAGGCAATTTAAGGCCACTGAACCAAGGTCCTGGCAGCAGTAGTACAGAAAAAAACATCTACAGCCAGAGTACACCCAACCTAGGCGGCCCCCCCAGGCATGATAATCTGAGAAAAGACCAATGTGCCTACTGCAAGGAGGCTAGCCACTGGGTAAGAGACTGCCTCACTGCTGCCCAACCCGGACCTGGATGCCCCACTCCACGACTGCACCGAGATACTAACTCAGTTGCACGGAGTTCGAGAAGACCTGCAGGACCACCCACTTCCTGACGCCGACCTCGTCTGGTTCACTGATGGGAGCAGCTTCATGCATCAGGGCCAGAGGTACGCTGGAGCGGCAGTGACTTCAGAGACTAAGGTAATCTGGGCGGAACCCCTGCCCCCGGGGACATCGGCCCAGAAGGCCAAACTGATAATGCTCACCCAAGCTCTTACCTTAGGGGCGGGGAAAAAGCTGACGGTATATACAGACAGCCGATATGCTTTTGCAACGGCGCCTATACATCGGGCCATTTACAGGGAGCGGGGGTTACTGACGGCTAAAAAAAAAGAGATAAAAAAAAAAACAAGCAAGAAATCCTAGCCCTGCTAACAGCCCTATGGAGGCCAGAAAAGTTAGCCATTGTGCATTGCCCAGGGCATCAGAAACTAACTACTCCAACTGCTCAAGGCAACTTTCTGGCGGATCAAACTGCAAGAAAGATGGCGAAGGCTCCCAGCCAACTCCCTGCACTCCAGCTCCCTGACCCGGGCCCCCGGGACTTGCCGTATTTCCCTGATTATTCAGAACAAGATCTCCAGTGAACTGACAAACTTCCCCTGAAACAGATCCAGAATGGGTGGTGGATTGATACTAATGACCAAACCATCCTACCAGAAAAATTAGGACAACAAGTGTTAAAACACATCCACCGAACCACCCACCTGGGTGCTCGGCGGATGATAGACCTGATCAGACGCTCTAAGCTCAAATTCAGACATACAGCCAAGATGGCCAGCAACATCGTGACAAGTTGCAAAGTCCGCCCGCTTAACAATGCCTACCCCCAATCCCAGGCTGCAATGGGAACAAGGCTCAGGGGAACCAGGCCCGGTATCTACTGAGAAATAGATTTTACTGAGATAAAGCCAGGAAAATACGGGTATCGGTACTTACTTGTCTTTGCAGATACTTTTTCAGGGTGGACTGAAACATTCCCCACCAAAAAGGAAACTGCTCAGGTTGTAGCAAAGAAAATCCTGGAAGATATCCTCCCCAGGTATGGCTTCCCCGTCCAGATAAGGTCAGATAATGGGCCGGCCTTCGTCGCTAAGGTAAGTCAGGATTTGGCTTCCATCCTTGGGGCAAATTGGAAACAACATTGCGCTTACAGGCCCCAGAGTTCAGGACAGGTAGAGAGAATAAATCGGACCTTAAAGGAGACCTTAACTAAATTAGCTATGGAGACTGGCGCTAATTAGGTGGTCCTTCTCCCCTACGCTCTGTTCCGGGCCCGTAATACCCCTTACAGACTGGGCCTTACTCCTTATGAAATTATGTATGGCAGACCCCCACCCTTAGTTCCCGGCCTAAAAGATGATCTGCTCAAGTCTGAAACAGAAAATCTCTCTGAACTCATTTTCCCTACAAGCCTTGCAGAAAATTCATCAAGAAATCTGGCCCAAGCTGAAGGAACTATATGAGACCGGTCCCCCGCCGACACCCCATCTGTACCAGCCGGGAGACTGGGTCCTAGTCAAGCGACACCGACAAGAGACCCTAGAACCCAGGTGGAAAGGACCACTCCAGGTACTCTTAACCACACCCACCGCCCTGAAGGTAGAAGGCATCACATCGTGGATCCACTACACCCACGTCAAGCCAGTGGACCCAACCTCCGATCTTCTGGGACCAATCATGGCGGCGGCTGAAGCACCGGACGCGTGGACTGTGGACAGAGCTAAGAACAACCCCTTAAAACTCACCCTGCGCCGGCAGCATAGCTCACTGCAAACATGCAGTTAGGTAGTCTAACCCTAACGTTAGTCGCCCTAGTGGCCGCTGGAGAAATCACAAAACCAGCTCATAATCCCTTTGTCTGGAGATTCTGGCTTTATGAAAACCGAACCCACCCTGGGCAACCTCATAAGCCCGGAAAATTATTGGCCAGTGCTGATTGCCCTTCCTCAGGGTGCAACAGCCCAATTCTACTAAATTTTACTGGTTTTCGAATAGCCAAACCTATGACACCAATAATATGCTTTGAGTTTGATCAGACTAAATACAATTGTAAACACTATTGGTGGCACCAGAATGCCGGCTGTCCTTATAACTATTGTAACATCCATAGACCCCGTTATTGGGGAGAGAGAAAACAGTTAGACCCTAAGTGGCCCTTCCATCGTAGACGGGATAAAGACTTTTCATATACATGGATAGTTAGAGACCCCTGGAACTCCCGCTGGACCACGCCTCAACATGGGGCTGTATACTACTCCCCCTCCTCCACATGGCCTAGCAGTCACCTCTATCTGTGGCGAGGCCTGGTGCAAGTACTGCCCCTGGTCCACGGGAATATCCAACGACAGGAAAACAGACTAACACAAGACTTGCGTCCTTTCTCCTGGTTAAAGTTATTACAAGAAGGACTAGAACTTGCTAACCTTACAGGACTTCATAGCCTGTCTGGCTGCTTTCTGTGCGCCACTCTAGGGCGTCCACTGCTAACCGCTGTCCCTCTGCCATGGGGATCCTCTACCTTTGCCCAAGCTAACAACCTCCAAAACCTCTCGTATGCTCCTATCCTGAACGTGCCCCTATACCTAAACCCAGTCAGGAGAAGTTTCCCTACTGTTTCTCAGGAACCAATTCCAGCCTCTGCAGCATCACTGCAACGCCCCCTAATATCACCTTAAAGGCTCCATCAGGCATATTCTTCTGGTGTAATGGAACCTTATCTAAGAACCTACCTAGTCCCTCTGTTAATAACCTACTGTGTCTCCCTGTCACATTAGTTCCCCGGTTGACTCTACTAACTGCTGGCGAGTTCCTAGGGTATACCGGTAACTGGACTAGTGCTGTTATTCACCCAGTCCCTAGACCGAGACCTGCACGAGCCATATTTCTCCCCCTCATTGCAGGAATCTCCCTTACCGCATCCTTCATTGCGGCCGGACTGGCGGGGGGAGCCCTAGGTCACACCCTCATAGAAAGTAACAAGTTGTACCAACAATTTGCCATTGCTATGGAGGAGTCGGCTGAGTCCCTTGCCTCCCTTCAGCGACAGCTCACGTCCCTAGCTCAGGTAACCTTGCAGAACCGGAGAGCCCTAGACCTACTCACTGCAGAAAAAGGTGGTACATGTATATTTCTAAAAGAAGACTGTTGTTTCTACATAAATGAATCAGGACTTGTAGAGGACCGGGTCCAACAGTTATGCAAGTTAAGCACTGAAGTAAAAACACGGCAGTTTGCTTCAGCTGCAGACCAATGGTGGAATTCCTCTATGTTTTCTCTGTTAGCCCCCTTCCTTGGACCCCTGCTAAGTCTGCTATTTCTGCTTACCGTAGGACCTTGTGTTGTTAACAGAATTTTACAGTTTGTTAGGGAGAGATTTGACACCGTACAACTCATGGTCCTCAGAGCCCAATACCAACCTGTAAACGCTGAAACAGAATCAGACTTATAAGACCCAAGATTGGCTCTAAAGATACCTGAAAAGAAGGGGGGAATGAAAGGAGCTGGGCACATTCCTCAGCCCTGGGCTCAAAACTCCCTGAGCCCAGTACAAACACCACCTGGAAAGTCTCCGATAAGGAGACAGCCGTTCAAGGTTACTGAAAGCGCGGGAGCCAAAAGAATTTCTTTGTTCCCCTGCAACTTTCGGGCTATAAAAAGCAAACGCTCGCATTGTTCGGGGCCCTCTTGTATACTGTGTAAAGGAGGGACCAGGTTCGAACTTGTAGTAAAGATCCTTGCCGCTTGGCTTTGACTCTGGACTCTGGTGGTCTTCTTTGGGGAACAAACAGTCTGGGCATAACATCTGGGGGCTCGTCCGGGATTCCCCAAGCCCACCAGACCCCTGGTCAACGGATCTGCTAAGATCGATCTACTGATAGGTGAGCTGGCTCGTCTCCGTTTGTCTGTCTGTGTCTGTATGTGTGTTCTGAATCTGAATCTGTGACTCGCGAGGTCTGAAACTGAAGCTGGCACAGTCCTGGCGGACGCGCTATAGGACAGCCAGTGGAGACCGGTGGGAGACGTCCCCTGGCTCTCTTCTGATTTAAATTGCGATCTGAGCTGCCGGAGCGTGTTTGCGATCCGGGCAGTAGCTGCGCTGGCGATCTGAGTTGCTGGAGCGCGTTCGCGATCCAGGCAACAGCTGACTCTGAATTGCCCCGGTCCCCAGGTGCACGCGTGCGGTCTGAATTGCCCCGGTCCCCGGGTGGGCGCGTGCGGTCTGAATTGCCCCGGTCCCCGGGTGCGCGCGTGCGGTCTGAATTGCCCCGGTCCCCGGGTGCGCGCGTGCGGTCTGAATTGTGCCAGTCCCCGGGCTCCTGGCTTCCGGCGCCGCGCGCGCTCCCGGCCCCGGTCCCCAGGCTCCCGGCTTCGGGCGCCGCTCGCGCTCCCGGCCCTGGGCCCCGGGCCCCGGGCCCCGGGCTCCCGGCTTCCGGCGCCGCGCGTGCTCCCGGCCCCGGTCCCCGGGCTCC
>NW_020258656.1:0-5989 GCF_003255815.1 Theropithecus gelada | reverse complement strand
CCCCGGGCTCCCGGCTTCCGGCGCCGCGCGTGCTCCCGGCCCCGGTCCCCGGGCTCCTGGCTTCCGGCGCCGCGCTTGCGGCCCTGGTCCCCGGGCTCCCGGCTTCCAGCGCGGATTTCCTTTACAGGGATTCTAACCCACATTCCTTTACAGGAAGAGACACAGAAAGTGAGACTGGGGAGAGGGAGAGAATGAGTGAGAGAGAGACCATAAGAGACGGGAGAAGGAAAAAGAGAGAAAGTGAGAAGGGAAATCGGAAAGAGAAAGGGGAGGAAACGGCAGACGTGGAGAGTCAGAGAGAGAGACAGAAAGAGAAAGAGACTGAGTGTGAAGGAGAAAGGACACGGGATGACAGAGAGAGAGAGAGAGAGCGCGCGCGAATGAGATAGAGACTTAAAGAAGAGACCCTGTGAGTCTGTCAATCAAAGATTTGGACAGAAACGGAAAGATTAGAGAGAAGGATAGAGGGAGGGAGCAGGCGGGCGGGAGGTGGCCGGCAGTCACGGGCCCGCTGAAAAGGAAAGTAACTTTGAAGGGCCGGCGGGGCGGACGTGAGGGTGCACTTTGCGAACTAGCCCCCTCCCCAGCCGCCTGACTCCACGGTGGCTTTACCCCTTCAGGAAATAGGACCCCCAGATGACACAGGAATCCCCAGGCTCCAGTACTAGCCATTCTCCACCAGTGATCTGTATAACTGGAAGACGCAGAGTGCTCGGTTTTCAGACAACCCCAAAGATTTACTGGCTTTACTGGATAGTGTCATGTTAACCCACCAGCCCACTTGGGATGATTATCAGCAGCTCCTCCGAATCTTGTTTACCACGGAAGAGCGAGAAAGAATACAGGTAGAAGCTAGAAAGCTGGTCCCGGGGGACGACGGTCAACTGACTGCCAACCCCGACCTCATAAACGCGACCTTTCCTCTGAGCAGGCCGGCATGGGACTACAACGCGGCAGAAGGTAGGGGACGGCTACACCTTTATCGCCAGACTCTAATGGCAGGTCTCCGGGCAGCTGCTCGCAAGCCCACTAATTTGGCCAAAGTATATTCTATTCTATAGGGAAAGACAGAGAGCCCAGCCACCTACTTAGAAAGATTAATGGAAGCTTTTAGACAGTACACCCCCATAGATCCAGAGACTCCAGGAATTCAGGCAGCTGTTGTAATGTCTTTCGTAAATCAGGCAGCCCCAAATATTAAAAAAACTCCAAAAATTAAAAGACTCGGAAGGAAAGCGGATTCAGGACCTCCTTCAGATAGCCCAGCGGGTTTATAATAACAGAGATACTCCAGAGGAAAGGCAATTTAAGGCCACTGAACCAAGGTCCTGGCAGCAGTAGTACAGAAAAAAACATCTACAGCCAGAGTACACCCAACCTAGGCGGCCCCCCCAGGCATGATAATCTGAGAAAAGACCAATGTGCCTACTGCAAGGAGGCTAGCCACTGGGTAAGAGACTGCCTCACTGCTGCCCAACCCGGACCTGGATGCCCCACTCCACGACTGCACCGAGATACTAACTCAGTTGCACGGAGTTCGAGAAGACCTGCAGGACCACCCACTTCCTGACGCCGACCTCGTCTGGTTCACTGATGGGAGCAGCTTCATGCATCAGGGCCAGAGGTACGCTGGAGCGGCAGTGACTTCAGAGACTAAGGTAATCTGGGCGGAACCCCTGCCCCCGGGGACATCGGCCCAGAAGGCCAAACTGATAATGCTCACCCAAGCTCTTACCTTAGGGGCGGGGAAAAAGCTGACGGTATATACAGACAGCCGATATGCTTTTGCAACGGCGCCTATACATCGGGCCATTTACAGGGAGCGGGGGTTACTGACGGCTAAAAAAAAAGAGATAAAAAAAAAAACAAGCAAGAAATCCTAGCCCTGCTAACAGCCCTATGGAGGCCAGAAAAGTTAGCCATTGTGCATTGCCCAGGGCATCAGAAACTAACTACTCCAACTGCTCAAGGCAACTTTCTGGCGGATCAAACTGCAAGAAAGATGGCGAAGGCTCCCAGCCAACTCCCTGCACTCCAGCTCCCTGACCCGGGCCCCCGGGACTTGCCGTATTTCCCTGATTATTCAGAACAAGATCTCCAGTGAACTGACAAACTTCCCCTGAAACAGATCCAGAATGGGTGGTGGATTGATACTAATGACCAAACCATCCTACCAGAAAAATTAGGACAACAAGTGTTAAAACACATCCACCGAACCACCCACCTGGGTGCTCGGCGGATGATAGACCTGATCAGACGCTCTAAGCTCAAATTCAGACATACAGCCAAGATGGCCAGCAACATCGTGACAAGTTGCAAAGTCCGCCCGCTTAACAATGCCTACCCCCAATCCCAGGCTGCAATGGGAACAAGGCTCAGGGGAACCAGGCCCGGTATCTACTGAGAAATAGATTTTACTGAGATAAAGCCAGGAAAATACGGGTATCGGTACTTACTTGTCTTTGCAGATACTTTTTCAGGGTGGACTGAAACATTCCCCACCAAAAAGGAAACTGCTCAGGTTGTAGCAAAGAAAATCCTGGAAGATATCCTCCCCAGGTATGGCTTCCCCGTCCAGATAAGGTCAGATAATGGGCCGGCCTTCGTCGCTAAGGTAAGTCAGGATTTGGCTTCCATCCTTGGGGCAAATTGGAAACAACATTGCGCTTACAGGCCCCAGAGTTCAGGACAGGTAGAGAGAATAAATCGGACCTTAAAGGAGACCTTAACTAAATTAGCTATGGAGACTGGCGCTAATTAGGTGGTCCTTCTCCCCTACGCTCTGTTCCGGGCCCGTAATACCCCTTACAGACTGGGCCTTACTCCTTATGAAATTATGTATGGCAGACCCCCACCCTTAGTTCCCGGCCTAAAAGATGATCTGCTCAAGTCTGAAACAGAAAATCTCTCTGAACTCATTTTCCCTACAAGCCTTGCAGAAAATTCATCAAGAAATCTGGCCCAAGCTGAAGGAACTATATGAGACCGGTCCCCCGCCGACACCCCATCTGTACCAGCCGGGAGACTGGGTCCTAGTCAAGCGACACCGACAAGAGACCCTAGAACCCAGGTGGAAAGGACCACTCCAGGTACTCTTAACCACACCCACCGCCCTGAAGGTAGAAGGCATCACATCGTGGATCCACTACACCCACGTCAAGCCAGTGGACCCAACCTCCGATCTTCTGGGACCAATCATGGCGGCGGCTGAAGCACCGGACGCGTGGACTGTGGACAGAGCTAAGAACAACCCCTTAAAACTCACCCTGCGCCGGCAGCATAGCTCACTGCAAACATGCAGTTAGGTAGTCTAACCCTAACGTTAGTCGCCCTAGTGGCCGCTGGAGAAATCACAAAACCAGCTCATAATCCCTTTGTCTGGAGATTCTGGCTTTATGAAAACCGAACCCACCCTGGGCAACCTCATAAGCCCGGAAAATTATTGGCCAGTGCTGATTGCCCTTCCTCAGGGTGCAACAGCCCAATTCTACTAAATTTTACTGGTTTTCGAATAGCCAAACCTATGACACCAATAATATGCTTTGAGTTTGATCAGACTGAATACAATTGTAAACACTATTGGTGGCACCAGAATGCCGGCTGTCCTTATAACTATTGTAACATCCATAGACCCCGTTATTGGGGAGAGAGAAAACAGTTAGACCCTAAGTGGCCCTTCCATCGTAGACGGGATAAAGACTTTTCATATACATGGATAGTTAGAGACCCCTGGAACTCCCGCTGGACCACGCCTCAACATGGGGCTGTATACTACTCCCCCTCCTCCACATGGCCTAGCAGTCACCTCTATCTGTGGCGAGGCCTGGTGCAAGTACTGCCCCTGGTCCACGGGAATATCCAACGACAGGAAAACAGACTAACACAAGACTTGCGTCCTTTCTCCTGGTTAAAGTTATTACAAGAAGGACTAGAACTTGCTAACCTTACAGGACTTCATAGCCTGTCTGGCTGCTTTCTGTGCGCCACTCTAGGGCGTCCACTGCTAACCGCTGTCCCTCTGCCATGGGGATCCTCTACCTTTGCCCAAGCTAACAACCTCCAAAACCTCTCGTATGCTCCTATCCTGAACGTGCCCCTATACCTAAACCCAGTCAGGAGAAGTTTCCCTACTGTTTCTCAGGAACCAATTCCAGCCTCTGCAGCATCACTGCAACGCCCCCTAATATCACCTTAAAGGCTCCATCAGGCATATTCTTCTGGTGTAATGGAACCTTATCTAAGAACCTACCTAGTCCCTCTGTTAATAACCTACTGTGTCTCCCTGTCACATTAGTTCCCCGGTTGACTCTACTAACTGCTGGCGAGTTCCTAGGGTATACCGGTAACTGGACTAGTGCTGTTATTCACCCAGTCCCTAGACCGAGACCTGCACGAGCCATATTTCTCCCCCTCATTGCAGGAATCTCCCTTACCGCATCCTTCATTGCGGCCGGACTGGCGGGGGGAGCCCTAGGTCACACCCTCATAGAAAGTAACAAGTTGTACCAACAATTTGCCATTGCTATGGAGGAGTCGGCTGAGTCCCTTGCCTCCCTTCAGCGACAGCTCACGTCCCTAGCTCAGGTAACCTTGCAGAACCGGAGAGCCCTAGACCTACTCACTGCAGAAAAAGGTGGTACATGTATATTTCTAAAAGAAGACTGTTGTTTCTACATAAATGAATCAGGACTTGTAGAGGACCGGGTCCAACAGTTATGCAAGTTAAGCACTGAAGTAAAAACACGGCAGTTTGCTTCAGCTGCAGACCAATGGTGGAATTCCTCTATGTTTTCTCTGTTAGCCCCCTTCCTTGGACCCCTGCTAAGTCTGCTATTTCTGCTTACCGTAGGACCTTGTGTTGTTAACAGAATTTTACAGTTTGTTAGGGAGAGATTTGACACCGTACAACTCATGGTCCTCAGAGCCCAATACCAACCTGTAAACGCTGAAACAGAATCAGACTTATAAGACCCAAGATTGGCTCTAAAGATACCTGAAAAGAAGGGGGGAATGAAAGGAGCTGGGCACATTCCTCAGCCCTGGGCTCAAAACTCCCTGAGCCCAGTACAAACACCACCTGGAAAGTCTCCGATAAGGAGACAGCCGTTCAAGGTTACTGAAAGCGCGGGAGCCAAAAGAATTTCTTTGTTCCCCTGCAACTTTCGGGCTATAAAAAGCAAACGCTCGCATTGTTCGGGGCCCTCTTGTATACTGTGTAAAGGAGGGACCAGGTTCGAACTTGTAGTAAAGATCCTTGCCGCTTGGCTTTGACTCTGGACTCTGGTGGTCTTCTTTGGGGAACAAACAGTCTGGGCATAACATCTGGGGGCTCGTCCGGGATTCCCCAAGCCCACCAGACCCCTGGTCAACGGATCTGCTAAGATCGATCTACTGATAGGTGAGCTGGCTCGTCTCCGTTTGTCTGTCTGTGTCTGTATGTGTGTTCTGAATCTGAATCTGTGACTCGCGAGGTCTGAAACTGAAGCTGGCACAGTCCTGGCGGACGCGCTATAGGACAGCCAGTGGAGACCGGTGGGAGACGTCCCCTGGCTCTCTTCTGATTTAAATTGCGATCTGAGCTGCCGGAGCGTGTTTGCGATCCGGGCAGTAGCTGCGCTGGCGATCTGAGTTGCTGGAGCGCGTTCGCGATCCAGGCAACAGCTGACTCTGAATTGCCCCGGTCCCCAGGTGCACGCGTGCGGTCTGAATTGCCCCGGTCCCCGGGTGGGCGCGTGCGGTCTGAATTGCCCCGGTCCCCGGGTGCGCGCGTGCGGTCTGAATTGCCCCGGTCCCCGGGTGCGCGCGTGCGGTCTGAATTGTGCCAGTCCCCGGGCTCCTGGCTTCCGGCGCCGCGCGCGCTCCCGGCCCCGGTCCCCAGGCTCCCGGCTTCGGGCGCCGCTCGCGCTCCCGGCCCTGGGCCCCGGGCCCCGGGCCCCGGGCTCCCGGCTTCCGGCGCCGCGCGTGCTCCCGGCCCCGGTCCCCGGGCTCC
>NW_020258655.1:0-5990 GCF_003255815.1 Theropithecus gelada | reverse complement strand
GAGTCTGTGTTCTTATGGGGTGCTCGGACTGGCAGGGGAGAGTTCAGGCCCAGCTAAGAAAAGCCTAATATTAAGAGGCACTTGCATTAGAAGGGTAATCAATTATGTGCCATCCCTATTTTGTCTTTTCCTCCATCAAATATATAGAAGCCCATTTTAACTTTTTATCCTGACCAAGTATCAGAGAGGCCTGTATGTAAAGTATTTCCTCCCATTTAGTTTCTTAGTTTCTCTTCTATAAAACAAATTAACTGCAAAAAAGGGGAGGGGGAATGGGAAGGCTGTAACTTGTATGTTGTAATGTATTAGTCCATTTTCACACTGCTACAACAAAACTCTCTCAGGAAAAAAGTGATGTGCTGGGTTTAGAAAGTAGGGTCCAGCTGCCCTATACCAGCTCATCAAAGATGACCTTATGGTTAAGAAATGACAGAAAACTGTTAAGAAAAAGTCTCATATTCTCTATCTTGAGGCTAATTGTTTACAGGGGTTGTCATAAAAGAGGCTGTCACTAAACAGGCAGATCTGATCTTATCATGTAGGGCTGTGAAATGCCACATTTCAACTTCTAGTCATAATGATGGAGAGGTTATTGCTGATCTTTTCTAATAATTAAGGTACAAAAATGCTAGGTTCCGAGACATCTCTTTTTTTCAGTGTTACTTGGACCAGTGGCAAATTAAATAAGCAATCAACTAAAAGTCAGAGGATCCTTGAGGAAAGTAAAAGCTAAACTGTTTGGGGCCTCCTTCCTGTGGCAGTCTCCAGGCTGCTACAAAACAGAGGCGGTGAGCAGAAAGGTGACAAGATGCAGAGCACTCAGGTGAGGGACAGAGAGCACAAGGTGGACAGTCCAAAAAGAGAACTTGGCAAACATCTTCTTTAGCCAAATCCATTCTTCTCAATATACCCCAGGGCCCCTAACCTTGTGAGCTTGGCCTCTAATCTGAGTATGACACCCCAGGTCTCTAACTTTGGGCTGAGTCTCTCACCCTAACTTTATACCCTAGGGCCTCTCACTTAAGTAATAGTGGATAATCGTTCTTGCCCACCTGAATGGCTTCATGACTCCAAAAGATGGCCCACTTGCCAGCTGATTGATTCTGTGTGGATTGTTTTCCTTTGAGTGGGGGTCTTGTCTTGGTGTCCCTTCATGGTGTTGCTGAAAGATGTTGCTGGAAAAGAGGTCGTGATACAAATCACAAAGTAGGATTCTTAGATCTTGTGCAGGAAAAAATTTGAGGTGAGTCAGAGAGCACAGTGAAGGAAGCAAGTTTATTAGAAATGACTCCATTACAGAGTTGGATATCCTCAAAAAACAAGAGCAGGAATGCATTGTCTTTTGTTAGTGTCTCCACTCATAAGTAACTATAAAAAGAAAGAGCTATAATTAAACTTGGAAGGTGCAGATGTACTCACTAAAGTTGGGGCTATTGGTTTTAACAATGACCATTAACCTGTTGACCTAAGTTAGCTCATTAATATTATCTTTAAGAAAAAATGCTGCACTTCTAAGACATTTATACATTTTTGAGGCTTAGTGGAAGATGTCTTGTATGGCCAAGAATATTCTGCAATTGTAATATGTGGCCAGCTAAAAAATGTGGCTATTTTCAGACCATAAGTATTATCCTTCTAAATGCCTTGTGAGTACCTAGCTACTCATATTAAGACAGAGTATTCTAGTCATGTTTATTAAACTAGAAGCTTGGTAACCACGAATTCCTCTAACACAGCAAGTCTACTCCTCAAGGATAAAATATATTTCTCAGGAATTTTGTGCATTTTGTTTGATGGCATTTGGTATGTTTACCAAAATGGCAGAAAAGAGTGAAATTAGTCCTCAAAGATTTCTCAGGATTGGATATAAACAAAATGATTATAGTTAATATGCAAGTTGATATGCAGAAGAAATTTTGTTTGAAACACAATGAGATTTATTTATTTATTTATTTATTTATTTATTACTATTTTGAGACAGAGTCTTGCTCTGTTGCCCAGGCTGGAGTCAGTATACCATCTTGGCTCACTGAAATCTCCGCCTCCCAGGTTCAAGGGATTCTCCTGCCTCAGCCTCCCAAGTAGTTGAGATTACAGGCATGAATCACCACACCCAGCTAATTTTTGTGTCTTCAGTAGAGATGGGGTTTCACTCTGTTGGCCAGGCTGGTCTCATACCCCTGACAAGAAGTGATCTGCCCACCTTGGCCTCCCAAATTGCTGGGATTACAGGTTTGAGCCACTGCTCCCAGTCACAATGAGGTTTTTAAATAATTCAAACTGATTTCTTGCTGTTGAGCAGGGATCTGAGCAAATTTATCATGGGCCTGAGATCATGGGCCTGAACTAGAAGACTGAAGACAGACTCTGGAACACACATGATTAAATTAATTACAATGGAAACCAAATCAAATTTAATAAGGCTGTACCTCTTAGTTTCAAGATGTTTCCCTTCATTTTGAAATGTGGTGTTATTCTGTGGAAAAGAAAACTAGTGTTTATCTCCAGAGTAAAGAACAGGGTTCCCTGCAGGGATTGATTAACTGAGAGCTGTGGCTCAGGATTAAAAATCCTTCTTTTTTCCACTTATAAACTAAAAATTAATTTCCAAGGCCCTATTGACTAAATGGACCCCTCTTCTTGGATAAGGATATTCCAAAGTTAACCTGAAAAGCTGGTTCAAGCCATGGGTCACACATGCCTCGTTAAACTCTCCTCCCTTTGGTTTTAATTTTAATTTTTAATTTATTTTTGTGGGTACATAGTTGGTGTATATATTTATGGGGGTACATGACATACTTTGATACAGGTGTGCAATGAATAATACATAATAAACAATGGGGAATCCATCACCTCAAGCATTTATAGCTTGTGTTATAAACAATCCAATTATACTATTTCAGTTTTTACAAAATGTATAATTAAATTATTTTTGACTATAATCACCCTGTTGTGCTATTAAATACTGTCTTATTCATTCTTTCTAACAATTTTATTTTACCCATTTAGCATCCACACTAAACCCCTGTTCCCCCACTGCCCTTCCCAGCCTCTGGTAACCATCCTTATACTCTCTATCTCTATGACACCAATTGTTTTGAATTTTAGCACCCACAAATAAGTGAGAACATGTGACATTTGTCTTTCTGTGCCTGACTTATTTCACTTAGCCTAAAGACTTTCAGGTCCATTTATGTTATTGCAAATGTCAGACTCTCATTCTTTCTTATAGATGAATCGTACTCCATTGTGTACATGTACCACATTTTCTCTATCAACAGTCATCTGCTGATGGACATTTAGGTCTCTTCCAAATCTTGGCTATTAGCAACATTTGTTTTTGACTGACTTCTGGATAAAAGCCACCTTAACTGGGGTGAAATGGTATCTCATTTTGGGTTTGATTTGCATATCTATGATGATCAGTAATGTGGAGCACCTTTTCATTTGCCTGTTTGCCATTTGTATGTCTTCTTTTCGTAAGTGTTCATTTAAATTTTTGTCCAGTCTTTCATTGGATTACTACATTTTTTCTATAGAATTTTTGAACTTAATATATTATAGTGTATTAGTCTGTTTCTGCACTGCTATAAAAAAAACTGAGACTGGGTTATTTATCTATTTATTTATTTATTGAGATGAAGTCTTGCTCTGTCACCCAGGCTGGAGTACACTGGCACGATCTCGGTTCACTGCAACCTCCACCTCCTGGGTTCAAGCAATTCTCTGCCTCAGCCTCTAGAGTAGCTGGGATTACAGGTACCCACCACCATGCCCAGCTAGGTTTTGTATTTTTAGTAGAGATGGAGTTTCACCATCTTGGCCAGGCTGGTCTTGAACTCCTGACCTCATGATCTACCCACCTCGGTCTCCCAAAGCGCTGGGATTACAGGCATGAGCCACTGCACCTGGTGAGACTGGGTAATTTATAAAGGAAATAGGTTTAATTGAGTCACAGTTCCACATGGCTGGGGAGGCCTCAGGAAACTTACAATCATGGCAGATGGGGAAGCAGGCACCTCTTCCATGACAGCAGGCGAGAGAGCATGTATGTGAAGCAAAGGGAGAAGAGCCCCTTATAAAACCATCAGATCTCATGAGAACTCACTCATTATCAGAAGAACAGCATGGGGGAACCACACCCATGATCCAATCACCTTCTACCAGGTCTCTCCCTCAACATCTGGGGATTACAATTCAATATGAGATTTGGGTGGGGACACAAAGCCTAACCACATCATGTAGCTATTAATTGATTTTCAGATGGGTAATTTACAAATATTTTCTTCCATTCTGTGGGTTTTCTCTTCACTTTGTTTATTGTTTCCTTCACTTTAAAAAAGCTTTCTGACTTGCTGTAATTCCATTTGTCCATGTTTTCTTTGGTTGTCTGTGCTTATGGGGCATTATTTAAGAAATTTTTGCCCAAACCAATTCCCTAAAGAGTTTACCCAATGTTTTCTTGTAAAGGTTTGATAGTTTGAGGTGTTAGGTTTAAGTCTTTAATTCATTTTAATTTTATTTTTGTATGTGGCAAGAAATAGGGTTCTAGTTTCATTCTTCTGCCTATGGCTTGCCAGTTTTCCCAGCCCTATTTATTACAGAAACTGTCTTATTTTTTGTTGTATGTTCTTGACACTTTCATTGAAAATAAGTTTAGTTTAGCTGTATGAGTTTGTTTCTTTTTTTTTTTTTTTTTTTTTTTGCTTTTTTAACATTTTTTTTTTGGAATATAGTACATTTTACATACACAAAATATGTATTAATTGACTATGTTATATTTTTTTACCCATCTTTTTAAATTATTATTATACTTTAAGTTCTAGGGTACATGTGCATAATGTGCAGGTTTGTTACATATGTACACTTGTGCCATGTTGGTGTGCTGCACCCATCAACAGTTCTCTATTTCATTCCATTTGTCTTTGTCTGTTTTTAGTCTAGTGTCATGCTGTTTTAATTACGATAGCTTGATAGTATAATTTAAGACCAAGTAATGGGATTCCTCCAGTTTTGGTTTATATACTCAGCGTAACTTTGACTATTATGGTGTTTTGTGGTTCTGTGTATATTTCAGATTTTTTTTTTTCTATTTCTGTGAGGAATGTCATTGTTTTGATAGAGATGGTATGAAATGTATAGATTACTTTGGATCACATAGACATTTTTAAAAATACTGATTCTTCCAATCTGTGAATGTAGAAATAGCTATCTTTCCATTTTTTTGTGTTCTCTTTCATTTCTTTTATCAATTATCAATGTTTTCCTTTTTTTTTTTTTTTCTGAGGTGAAGTCTGGCTCTGTCGCCCAGGCTGGAGTGCAGTGGTGCGATCTCGGCTCACTGCAAGCTCTGCCTCCTGGGTTCACACCATACTCCTGCCTCAGCCTCCTGGGTAGCTGGGACTACAGGCGCCCACTACCACGGCCGGCTAATTTTTTGTATTTTTAGTAGAGACAGTGTTTCACCGTGTTAGCCAGGATGGTCTGGATCTCCTGACCTCGTGATCTACCCACCTCGGCCTCCCAAAGTGCTGGGATTACAGGCGTGAGCCACCGCGCCTGGCCAGTGTTTTACATTTTTAATTGTTGAGAACTTTTATTTCTTTGGTAAATTCCCACACATTTTGTTTTATTTGTGGCTATTGCAAATAGGATTATTTTTTTGAATTCTTTTTCAATTTGTTGACTGTTGGCATATAGAAATCCTACTGATTTGTATATGTTGATTTTGTATTCTGCAAATTTACTCAAGTTATTACTTCTCATAGCTTTTTGGTGGATATATTAGGCCATTCTCACATTGCTATAAAAATAATCGGTGACTGGTTAATTTATAAAGGAAATAGGTTTAATTGGCTCATGGTTCTACAGGCTGTACAGAAAACATAGCACTGGCTTCTGCTTCCGGTGAAGCCTTTGACAACTGACAATCAAGGTGAAAAATAAATCCAGTGCTTGTATATCCCATGGTAAGTGCGAGGGCAGGGGGA
>NW_020258654.1:0-5990 GCF_003255815.1 Theropithecus gelada | reverse complement strand
CTCACCTTCCATTAGCCACAGTTTAGGAAGAAGGCCCCATGGAGTTGGCAGGGAGACTGGGCAGTCCTGTGCCCTGTGGAAACTCAGCAGCTTGATGATCAAAGACGAAAAAAAAGAGAAAGGAAATAAAAATGGGTAAGATGCTCAATTTTATAACTTTTAAATTTTCATCTTTTGCCACATGGAGAAACTGAAACAGAAACCAAAAGTCACAACTTCTCAGTAGTTCGTGATCACGCAAACCCACTAAAGACACTGCTCGCCAGCACCACCTTCAGCCCAGTCCCACCCTCCTTGCTGCTGCTCCTTGCGGGAGCAACCCCAGACCCGACATTCCAGAACCTTCTCAGTCAACCCACCTGCCTCGCATCCTCAGGGGGGTTTGCTATGGTCTTCAGGAAGAAACATCTGTCACTGACAGGCTGTGGGACCCCCCAGTTACCCCCCTCTTCCAGTGCCCCCCACACTCCCAGCGTGCCTGCTTTACTCGCCCCCGTGCTATCAGTATTAGCACAATCTCTCAGACATACCAGGTGCTTACTGAATACTGAACTCTATGACTGTTTTTCAACGCCATGCCCATGTGACTTCTGGACATTTGCTTATGTGGGTTCTTCTGTCTGGAGTACTGGCTTCCACCATCTGAAAAATCATATTCATCCTTCAGAACTCAAGTATGGCATTGCCTCCTCTAAGAAGACTTCCAGTATCCTCCCCTGCAGAGTCCACTGCCCCGTGCCCCACTCCCATGACACCTCAAAAGGAGGGACCTAAGTCCACTGCTTGGCCACAGTCTCACAGCTGAGAAGTCACGCAGCTGGATTGCTGTCAAACGGTTCTGCTTTGTCCAAGGCAGAAGGGCTGGAGTGGGGCTGGACAACAGAGGTCAACCTGGCCCTTCCAGGGGGTCCTAGTTCATCCAGGACAAATGTCCATGGGACATCCTGGCCACCACCCTGTACACACACACCAGCTTTTGAGGGAGGAACAGAAGGTGATCACACAGGAACTGCTCGCTGTAGCTTGCAATGCATTTATTTACTTCCCCATTTGGATTGCAGTTTTATGATCATCCCCTCAGTAAACCAGGATCATGATTTGAGTTTGCAGGTGAGGAAACTGAGGCAAGGGGGCAGGGCAGTGGCTTTCATCCATCAACTCATGGAGGAGCCAAGACTTGTAAACCAAAAAGCGTACAAGACAGTTCTCAATTGGTTTAGAGGTTTATTCGGCCAAGGTTGAGGATGCACCTGGGAGAAACAGACACAAGTCACTGTAGGATGTGGGGCCCATGCTTTTTCCAAAGAGAAGGTTGAGTTCTTCAGTATTTAAAGGGGAAAAATTGGGCAGGAGGGGACAGAGGAAAGAAAGCAAGAGAGAGGGAAGATAGTGAGATGAGCAGTCCTACATTTCTTCTGAGGCTGTCACTGGGCAGGTTGAGGTTCTTGACTTCGCTGCCTAAAGGTATTTGAGAGCATGTCCAAGAGTAGGAAAAGAAGTTTACTGCAACGTGAAAGTGTGCTCTGAGAGGCAGAGCGGCTGCTAAATGTGAAACACAGCCCCTAGTGCCTTAAGTGGAATTCCCTTTATGGGAGCTGGGCATGCATATTCATAAGGTACTGGTGAAGTCAAGTGTGCAAAGGTAGAACTGGGATTGGCACATGTGATCAGCGTCTCTCTGCTCCAATACGCATTGCAAGTATCATTACCACATACAATCTCCACCTAGGGTGTGTTTTTACTATTAAAGTGAGGAAAACATCAGTAGAAACTAAACCGTGAGCCTTGTTGCACAGGCAGGGCCAGGGAGAAGTCCCTAGCTCCCCCAAGGCAGGAATCGGTAGCTAATAGCTTCTTGGGCTTTTGGTGCTGATTGGCTGGCGACAGGGAATCTACAACTTGAATAAGGGGCTTCCTTCTCTCTGTCAGGCATTGTAGGTGTCAGGAACTTGGAACCATCTGGCAGTCTGCTGGCATCCAGTAGGACCACGTGTTTTGCAGAAAAAAATTAGGAGCTGATGCAGGAGGGTGCAAGGGATGTGAAAGGAACCTGTGGGGAGTCACACAAGGGGATGAGTCAGTGTGGCCTTCTGACTTTACTTATTCTGCCTCAAGACTTTGATGAGCACTTCCTCAATGCACCTATTGCATGGGAAAGTTTGGGATAGAGGATCAGTCCATCATGCATTTCTACAAGAACAACTCTTAGGTCACCTGAGATAGAATATTTATGTTTTAAAAGTACAGAGCTAAGCCAGCAGGGCCTAAGTATTGTACTTTCATTTGCTCTAACCAAGGGGAAAAATGGTCTTAGTCAAGACAATCAGGAAAAGTAGTTTGAACAGCGTCATGACTTATGTATTAAAGCAAAATGGTAAGAGTTCCTAATGTTCACAGGCAGATACCCTTACAGAACAAGGTTCCCTTGAAGATGTACATTTATCTTACGAAAGAGTTTTAAGAAGACCAACTAACTACTAGGAAGCTATGTTTTGGCTTTCTAACTTATCTTAATTAAATTCCTGGCTTTAGAGTGGAGCCCTTTAAGGAACAGGGTCAGTAAAGTGTGTGTGTGTGTGTGTGTGTGTGTGCGCGCGCGCATATTGTGTGTTTAGTTCCTCAACCAGGTTTATTTAAAAATCTAAAACTGTGAAAAAATAAAATAAAATAAAAAACAACAGTCAGCGCCCTCTGGTGATAATTATTCACTGTAAGCAACTGCCATGATCCATTTTTAACAATGCATTTCTCCCCTAAGTATTACACTCACCAAGGGTATTTTCTCACGATGCAAAGTGATTTCTGATATACACCCAAAAGCCAAAAGATCAGGTAACACAATAGAAAATAGAGAAGAGATTTTAGACCTGACCGAATCTGTCCACTGACCACTGCTGGGATCCCATGAGGAAACACGGGATCCCCTCGTGAAAGGAAAACAAAATCTCGGGAATCCAAACTCACAATGGAAAAGGGACACTTGGAAACTGAGTCACACAACACACTGCCTTTCCTTTCCATCCTAAACCGATAGACAGGTGCTAGACAGAAGGCCGTGTGTCTCCCCAGGTGGCCACCCTCACCCTGACACTGTAAAGTCAAAGCTCATCTTCACAAGTACGTGACACAAGACGACACTGGAAACCATCCCGCCACCCACCAGGACATAAATGCATATGTCACTGCTTCCTGGACTCTATGTTGACTTACTGCATTCTGTGCTGTATGTTGACTTTATCTCCTGTCGATGCGGATGGACCGGGTATGAGACAAATGCAGAACTGACTGTTCCTCTGTCCACTCCTTCCCCACGCAGGAGGTGGATTTAGGGAGCGCTAATCAAACCCTCACAAGACTGTGACCACTCACCCACTAAGTGCCCTCCCTCTCTTTTTATTCTTTCCTCTTTCTCCTCCTGCCCACTGTTCTCCCTTTAAATATTGAAACCTTCTTAGGAAAAAGTGCAAGCCTCAGAACCTAAGGTCCCTTGTGTCTCTTCTACCCAGGCTCATCCTCAATCGTGGCTAAAGAAACCTCTAAATTGCTGGAGACCTGCCTCAGACACATTTTGGGTTTACAATTGGGCAACTGCAAAGAGGTTCTGAGTGGAAGTTGCCCTTGATATGGGCAAATCTCCTGTAGGAGCCTGGTATTGGCTTGGACTATCTTTAATCTCTCAAACAAATAGGATGATTTGCTGGCATCTGGGAGCTTTTCCTTCCAGAGATCCCTGATATCTCATGTATACGCCTTCAATAAATTTGCTAGCCGTTTTTGCCATGAATTAATCAACCTCAGGCCAATGCTTTTTTCATAGTGGTCAGAGCTGCTCTTGTCTCCCAGAAGTCACAGTGATGAGAACCCAGGCACCTGATCTGCCAGCTAGAGGGTAGGAATTTTCTACCAGCCAGACTTCTGGCCTCTCTCTGTGCACTCCAGGTGAGCAGATGGTAAAAATCACTGTTGGCCTCATCTGCAAGGTTTTGATTTATGGGAGTGGGAGCAGGGAAGGTTTATGTGCGACTCATCTTGGCAGACCAAGATGAGTCATTCTCTGGTGAACATTTGGTACTTTATGGTCTATTGGAATAAAGGACACCAGGACAAATTCTAATCATTAATGTTCATAAGATAGACAAAAATGATTTTCTAAACAACTGTTGAAAAACTCAACATTGAAAAAAGGCACATAGTGTCACAGCTAGTTTTGAGAAATCGAATCCAAAAAATCTCACATAAATATTAACATCCCTGCAGGATGCAGTGGGTTATGCCTGTAATCCCAGCACTTTGGGAGGCCGAGGCAGGCAGATCATTTGATGTCAGGAGTTCAAAAACTGGCCTGGCCAACATGGTGAAACCCCATATCTACTAAAAATGTAAAAATTAGCTGGGTGTGGTGGTCTGTGCCTATAATCCCACCTACTTGCGAGGCTGAACCAGGGGAACTGTTTGAGCCCAGGAGGCAGTGATTGCAGTAAGCATAAATCCTGCCATTGCACTCCAGCCTGGGTGACACAGAGAGACTCCATCTCAAACAAAAACAAAAACAAAAACAAAAACAAAAACAAAAACACCACATATTAAAATCTATTGCAGGTTTTACCACCTGCTCTGGATTCTGGTTTGATATTTGTGTGATTTTGCCTTTCACTGATCCTTCTCCCCTCCATGGATAGCTATTGATTTCTGTCTTCTTTCTGTGGGGGACATACAGGGAATTTTTGTCTTTGTGTATAGGTGATCAGCTATTCTGTATCTTAAAAACAAACAGAAAGACACGTCCCTGCCACCTCCTGGAAGACACCTCGGGCACCCATGGTTAAGTCACAACCTTACTTCAGGCTTATTGGTTTCACTCGGGAGGTTGCCTTTGGTAAGAAGCTCAAACACCAGAAATATCACCTGCATGTCCTGGCTGACATCTGGTAGTAAGAGGTTTGAAAGGAGTTTTTCAGAGCTCTAAAGACACAAGTCAACTTCACTGAAACTGATATTGAGGCTGTGTGTGTATGTATGTATGTATGTATGTATCTATCTATCTATCTATCTATCGAGAGAGAGACAGAGAGAGAGAGAGAGAGAGAGAGAGTAGTTATGGCCATTATTCTCTCTCTGTAAAAAGGTCTCGGTCACCTAAATTCTGTCTGTTTCTCTGTTTACTTCTTTCTTTCCCTCCTTCCTCTTGCCACCCTCAGAGCAATCATGAGACGACCTACAGTTGTTTCTAACATCTGAGATCCCTTGGGAAAAACAGAAAAAAAGCACCAGAGTGCCTGCTGGGGAGGAACCTCTGTTTTCCTCATGCAACCTCAACAGTTGGAAGTGGACAGATTCTTGTCAAATTCAAAAACGTTCTCTTCTATCCTAAGGCATATCTGTGTTTAAAGTGCTTTTCCTGGACGCCTTAACTCAAATTTGCTTATATCACTTTGTAATCAGGCAGCTTAACTTCAAAATGCATTTGGAACTGGTTTTTCCTTCTTCTATGGTTTCAAGATTTAACCTTGAGGCAAACTGCAGAAGCCTTTTTTTTAGCCTTAAAATAGAGTCCATGCTCCTCCCTTTCTCACCATATGTACCCCCTATGTTTATCTGACTGTGTGCTAGTGTCTAATCATATGCTCTCTCAGAAGCTCCATAGGCTAATCTTGAGACACACACGCCAAGCCTGGAGATCCAGCTACAAAATTCCAGAGAGTACTCAAGGCAGCTAGTTAGCAATCCAGCCATCACTGAGATGACGCCAGCCCAAGATCCAGGTGGACTGGGACCCACGAGAGCCACCGGGACAGGACGTACACATGTTGTACTCAGCACAATTCTAGCCTGCCGTCCTTATCAAGCTTTCCTTTTTAAGGCCCAGCCTTTACCCAACAACATCTAACTGGTTTCTTTCTTTCTTTTCTTTCTTTCTTTTCTTCCTTTATTTCTTCCTTTCTTTTTCTTTCTTTCTTTCTTTCTTTCTTTCTTTCTTTCTTTCTTTCTTT